>NC_058029.1:2238994-2417576 GCF_019176455.1 Solea senegalensis
TACATACTATACTATTACTTTTTTGTCACATTTTGGACCACATACTATACTATGACTTTTTTTTCAAATTTTGAACGACATACTAAAGTATGACTTTTTCGTCACATTTTGGACGACACACTAAAGTTTGACTTTTTTTTAAATTTTGGACAACATACTACAGTATGCCTTTTTTGTTACATTTTGTACGACATACTAAAGTATGACTTTTTTGACTGATTTTGGACGACATACTAAAGTATGACTTTTTTGTCAAATTTTGGACGATATACTAAAGTATGACTTTTTTGTCAAATTTTGGACGACATACTAATGTATGTCTTTTTTGTCTCATTTCGGACAACATAAGGAAATCAGAGATGGCAGATTTTGCTCCATTTAGCACAAGGCTCTTCTGTCCATATGTGTATGTATATGTCTGACTCCAGATCCAAATCCACGTCAGGGTCAAAATTGTTGAGCAATGTACATAAGCATGTGCCTGGTGTGTGTCCATCACAAATTCTCACAAGCCTCTCTTGGCCTCTGTTGCTCGTATTGCAAGCAAGTGCAGAAACACACACACACACACAGAGCCACCAAAAACAATACTGCACCCCCACTCCGTGGGTGAAGTAATAAAAAAAAAATAACCCTTTAAAGTTCATAGGAAAAGACAAAATGTCCTCACTGTGTCACAAAGACACACACACACTGATAACAGGCTCTTCTTGTGACTCTTCGTCCTCAGAGGTGACAACGATGATGCTTCTGGCAGCAGCCACAACTCCACCCACCAAACCCCACCTCCCAGCCCAAACTGTGACCTCTGACTTCGCCCCCGTCGCCATCACTGTCACCTCATCCTCCCTCAGCAGCGACGCAGCAGCTGAGGGAGCGTCACCGTCTGTTCCTGCCGCAGGTGAGTTTTAAACAACAACAACAGGTTTTTTTGGTAAAATAACAAAACTAAATCACTGTTCTTTCAGTGTCAGAGGGCGGGGTTTCAAACCGTGGCCCCACTGCGGTCGTGGGTCCCGACAGGAAGTTGCTCCTCCCACTGAGCGGCGTGTTGCTTGATGGCAGAGGAAGCACCGATGACCGCGGCGTCGTCAGCTTCCACTGGGACGTGGTCAGGTGAGATGAGCGCAGTAAAGCGTTTCCTCTGCCACAGATTTCAAAACTAATCTGCGATATTTTTAAAGCGGGCCTCTTGGATTAAAGATGGACGGTGTGGACCAGGCAGTAGCTACGGCAACGGGTCTTCAAGTGGGGCGCTATACCTTCAGACTGACCGTGTCTGACCAGGAAGGGGCAACGGACAGCACCTTGCTGACTGTGCACGTGCAGGAAGGTAGGAAGGGGCGGGATTAAAGTGCCATACGTATGTAATCCTGAAGACCAGAACTGTAATCCTCATCGTTTGTCTCGTGCAGCTGCAACTCGTCCACCTGTTGCTCACGCCAGCGGCAGCCACACGCTGACGCTGCCCGACAACGCCATTGTCCTGCAAGGCTCTGTCACTGACGGCGACCAGACCAAAATCCAGTACCAGTGGGTTAGAGACAGCCAGAGTCCAGCTGCCGGGGTCAGATTACACTGCATCACTTCAGATTACATTATCTGACATACTGCAGGATTGATGAATTATATTAGGTCAGATTACATTAGATTAGTTTCAGTTAGATTAAACCCTGTTAACTGACTGGATCACTGAATGGTTTAGATCAGATTAGGATTAGAAATTGAGAAGACATACTGCAGGATTAATTGTTAAAATTGGATCAAATTAGATTAAATCAGATTAGATTGTAAATTACAAATAGATCAGATTAGATTTAGATGGGGTTAGAACTTGATTAGATTTGATGGATCACATTAAGAGAAGAAATACGTTCTATCAGATTACAGATTACATTTCATCAGGATTAGAATTTACAGTAGATTAGATTAGAAATGGAAGAAAGTTAGACTTGATAGATTAGAGATTAGATTAGGTAAGGATAATATTTAAAATTTGATAGATTACTTTTCTCTTTCATTTGTAATCAAGAATATGGATTAGATTAGATATAATCAGGATTACAAATCAATTAGTTCAGATTATCTTGGATCAGGATTAGATTATGGCGTTGCTGTCTCATCACAGGACGTCCTCTACGGCTCAGACACTCAGTCCACTCTATTCCTCGCGAACCTGGTGGAGGGAACTTACCTGTTCCAGCTGAGAGTGACCGACGCCCAGGGACGATCCAGCATCGCCACGGCAACGGTGGAGGTCCAGCCTGGTAGGACAGGAACACTGTGTGTGTGTGTGTGTGTGTTGTCCACATGCAGACATGGACATGAGCATGTCCCGCCTGTGTCTGTGTAGAACCCGGTGGTGGCCAGGAGGTGGAGCTAGAGATGCTGGTGCCAGTGTCTCAGGTCAGTTTGTCTCAGAGAGACACGGTCGTCCGTCAGCTTGCTGCTCTGCTGCACGTCCTCGACACAGACGTCAACGTCCGAGCTCTGCAGGGACACTCCCACCTCAGGTACTTACACGCTGGTTAATTGACTGTATTGACTGTCTATCAACATAAAGACTAGTTTACTGACTGTTCAGTCACCGGAAGATTGGTTTACTCACAAGTGACTGATTTTCTGACTGCTTAACACACTGAAAGACTAGTTCGCTGACTGGTTACTAGCTTAAAGACTGGTTAACCAACTGAAGGAATGATTTACTGATTGCTTTAATGACAGAAAATACAGGTTTAAACTTTTATTGAGATTTCAGAGTTTAAACATCATGAAGAATCTGAGATGCTGTCATATTAATCTAAGTCTGTTTATCCTCCATGTTTTCTGTGTGTGTGTGTGTGCGTGCAGCACCGTGTTGCGGTTCTCCGTGCGCGGCTCGCCAGCGCCCCTCTCTGGCTCCACTCTGGTTCATCAGCTGAGGAACCAGCTGCTCGGAGAGAAGAGCGACTTCCTGCTGTTCAGAGTCCTGAGGGTCGACACTGTCTGTGAGTCAAAGGTCACCGAGGTCAAAGGTCAGGACAACGGTCCTGGGTCCTCTCGTCCCGCTTCTCTCCAAACTGTTCTCGAAGTTCTAAAGTTTAAGATCAAAGCTGCAGGAAATAAACATCGGTATAGTTTAAAAGTTGTAGTTTTGCCTTTGGTCAAAATTTGAAGATTGTATAGATTTGACAGCTTCTGTGGCTCAGTTGCCATGACGATGCAGATACAACCCAAAACTCTTATATATATCAAATATTTTGTAATTGCTTAGTTGCATTATATTTGAAGTTAAAATTCAATGAAAAACAGTTTACACACATATATATATATATATTTTTAGTCAAAAAAACATCCAGACTTTAATCTCTAATCCTCTTCTTTTTTTTCCCCATGATCCTTCAGTGTGTTTGCTGAGCTGCTCTGGGCGTGGTCAGTGTGATCCCGTCACAAAGACATGCACCTGTGACCCGTTCTGGACGGAGAATGTGATTCGCCGTTACCTTGGCGACGGAGAGAGCAACTGTGGTAACTCTACGAACGTGTTAAACAAACATTAAAAGAGATAGTTCAGGAAAATGAGTGATTTTAACATCACAGCACACAGGAGCTGTTACCACAGCTGCCTCCATCACCATTTGTGACTTCTGTGTTTGAAATCTTTGCTCGGAGATAACTCAGTGACACAAAGTGACCACACGAGGCAGCAGTAGAGGACAGTAGTGTCCTCCATGAGCTAAGAACACTGATTTTCTCTATGTACTTTGGTGTGGGAGAGTGAGTGGTTTATAAACTTCAGTTTCCTGTTGAAAACATCGATGTGTTTTTGCTCATGGTTGTTTTCTTGTTTTCCGTGGTCAGAGTGGAGGATGCTGTACGTCATCCTGACCAGTTTCCTGCTCATGGTCTTCATCCTGACTGTCAGCTGGACGTTCATCTGCTGCTGCAGGAAGTGATGTCACTCTTTCCTATGTATTCCAATATGGTTTCCTATTGTTTTGTTAACAAATATTTATGTTTCTTTTGTGGCAAAGCGTAGAAATGTTTCTTTTTTTTTTTTGTTGCTCGTTAACGTTCTGTTTTCTGCTGTAACATCTGTACCTGTATCTTGACCTCTGACCTCTGCTCTGCGCGTGAACTCGTAGGAAACAGACCAAGGTGAGGAAGAAAACCAAATACACCATCCTGGACAACATGGACGAGCAGGAGAGGGTGGAGCTCCGGCCCAAGTTCAGTGAGTCCCTTTCAAAATGTCAAAGGTCAAAGCGCAACTGGTCCACGGTGTACGATATGACAGGAAGTACTCACTTCAGCTGTTCGGAAAGTTTAGAACAGAGCAACATTCTTACAATTTTGAACATACTGACGTTTTTACAATTTTTGACTCATTACTACACCGACTTATCGGTTTTGACACTTACTCACATTGATTTACCGAAATTTTTACCGCATTAATAAACCAACATTTTTATGATTTTGACACATTTTCTTGACTGTATTTTTTTAGGAAAATGTGTACAATTTTGTCACATTTTCGTTACTGAAACTTTTAACGATTTTGACGCATTTTCTTTAGACATTTTCACGATTTTTTTTATGCATGACTGTGCAGACATTTTTAGGTTTTGGAGGTCTGACTGCTCTGTTGACGGTTGCGCAGGTATCAAACACCGAAGCACAGAGCACAACTCCAGCCTGATGATGTCAGAGTCAGAGCTGGACAGCGACCAGGACGCCATCTTCAGCCGGGAACGACCCACCCGCAGCAAGAACCGGCTCAGCGCTCAGGCTAGTCGCAACGGAAATGCCTTCGGATGACGGGATCACCGACTCAGTGACTATGAGAGAATCCTTCTAGGATGTTTGCACAGTGGGAGAAAAAAAAAAAAGATGAGGCTTCTCAAAGACTGAAGAACTTAATTCTCCCGTTTCAGTGACAGTAAAAATGAACCAGTGTCTGACCAGGGGTCAGGAGAGCAGACTCTGCAACTCTTTAAATGATGACAAAGACATTCTAGGAAATAATTATCTCCACAGCCAGAAGAACCACCGCTCAACGACTGCAGGTCAGGTACTTGCCTTCAAATGGGTTCATGTTTCTGTGGTGAGATGAGTTCATGAAAACATTGAAAATGTTCTTCACGTGGAAAGTTTAAAAAAAAAAGAAAACCTTCAAAGACACATTTACACATGTAAGATAAAAAAAAGATTGAGAATTTTAGTTGTAGAGTGTTCAAAATAGTTTGATTTGTCTTGAGTGAAGAAGTAAAAAAAAAAAGAAGAGTAGAATGAGGAGCCTTGTAACGTCCATGTTGCCGTTAGCTTAGCAATACTCACGCCTTTACAATGCGAGTGTCACGTTCCAAACGTTCATCGTCAAAAACAAACACAAGTTCACGGAGTCCCATTTGAAGGCACAGTTACATCATCTGCTTCGTTAGCTGACAGGCTAATAGTTAGCTGATCTTACTCAAACCCCCCAAATTCACAAAACTAACAGCATCTCCGCTAAAACTTTAAGAAATTAAGTGTTGTTGTTTTTGTCATTAGCTTAACTTAATGACAGGAGGAAGGTGAAAATGTTAGCCAAGTCAAAGGAAAACAAATATCTAACAATTCCCAAATTTAAACGTTAGCTAAATTTGAACATATTAAACTAACTAGCTAAAATAAAATCGTACCCATTGAAAGCAAAGATTTGACGCTAAGGGAGTCCGTTACTGTTTGATGGTTTTTATTGGGGGGGGGAAGAGGATTATTTTAAATTTAATACAACAGTCACTTGGCATATAATATTAACATTTGAGAAACAAAAATAAGAACTTTTAGCCACAAAAACGAAGTATTTTACAATTAAGACTAATTACACACATTAAAAAACAAGGACTAACTGTACAACTAACAGCGGAGCATCTTGTCAACATTGAATATTTTTAACAGTAAAGGTTTTAATATTCTAGCAGCGAGGTCTTTTAAATTATAAATAAACTTTTTACACTTTATTGCTTCATTATGGGAACTTCACGTAAAATATAAATACCTTACTTGATGTGAACCTCCAAATTTAGGAACCTTTTTCCTCAGAACACTCGTAATTACAGGATCTTTAATCCTGATCATGATACCTTAATTAAAAATAAGGTAGAAAATCTCAAAACATACAGAATTTGAGTTTTTTTTTTAATAAGACCTCTTGAAGATTAGACTAACTATTTCATCTGCTAACAACAAGATCAGAATTTCACATTTTTCCAGACAAGCTTACGATGTTTCTATCTTACATTAACAGTAGTAAGCAACTTCAAATTTGGAGCTTATTATCTGTGCTCCTGACAACAGAAGGATTTTCCCTTTTTCAAGTTACAAAATCTTTAAAATTACTGTGAAAAGCATATTTTAGTAACATGACGACCAGGGCCAAATTCCACTATTTAGAAGTCCAGAAAACGGACATAAACACGAGTTCTATGGCACTTTTGACAAAACCTGCTCAGGATTAAGATTAACATCATTCTACAAAACAGGACATTTTTAATCCAAGTTAAAAATAATAAATAATAATAATAACATTATGATGATGTATTGGCTTTCGTGACAACTTTTTTCAACACAAATATTTCAAATTTTTATCTGCTGTGGGATTCAAAGTGAGCTCCTAAAATGTTTAATCTGAGTCCAAACTTTAAATACAATTCTTTATCATTTCAAAATTGTTTCTATTTTTTGCCTTTAAAGGAAAGATTTACAGAAGAGAATTAGCGTCACATGTGACAAATGTTTTTTTTTCAAATATATTTTTATCAAATATATATATATGTATACATATATATATATATATATATACACACACACACATACATACATACAAACAAATATACTGTATATTTACATGTGGCCTGATCCTCTTCTGTAGAAATAAAAACTAGAATATCAGGAAAAATTAGCATTTTTGTGTGTTGTACACAACTAGCTTAACCTATTAAAACCTAAAAAAGGGTTGAGTCAATGATACCATGGAAGCCAAAAATAACCCAAAAATGCTAGATTCATATTACTTTGCTCATGCTAAAGACGCTACGACTGAACGGCTAAGCTGCTAATGTTAGCATGCTTGGCTAGCTACCTTATTACCTTTCTTGTCATGGATTATTTTTAATTTATCTTAAATGTGTGGATTATTGTACTAAACGGTGTACTTCATTTGCTCTCAACAACAGTTCTGTGTGTAAATAAACGTTTGAATGAATTAAATCTTTTTTGATGTTTTTTTGTCTCATGAACGAAAAAAAAAAAGTCTGGGTAACTTTAAGTGTTTTATGACAATTAACGTGGACACAATTTTGGAGAAAGTAAAATAAGCCACATTTTTTGAAACGTTCTTACTTTTTGAGTAAAACAGAAAAAATAATCTTGTACAGAAGTTTTGCAAATGTCTTCATAAGATAATACATCTCCTGGTTTGTGTTAAATACTGTAAAGTAAAAATTCACTACCACAAATTGGTGTGTGTGCGCAAAATATAAGAGATTCCAAAATAAATTCTTAAATTCAGCTTCAAGTAAAACAAGTTTTAAGTGAACATTTCTCATGTGACAGAATTTCTTAGCTTGTGATAATTTAAAAAAATTCTATAGTAATATATAATATTTTTACTGCAAAAGAAAATAACTATGCATCAAAATCAATGTTTCTGCCAATCATTAATCCATCCCAGGGCCTTAATAATAATTATTATCAAATTCTCCCAGAAATGTTTTTTTATGGAAATTATTGGGGGGGTTTATATAAAAAAATAAAATAATACTTGATATGTATATTTTCAAAAATATTAATATATAATGTTGTACAGCGGTTTTTGGGAAGGTGATTTTCTGCCACCAGGAACAAATAAGTATGTTTTTTAAAGGAACTCTTGAGGGTAAAATCAATGAGAGTATTTGGCTTATTTCTAATATAAGTAGGGCTGCGTTTGCAGTGTTCACAGTGGCTACAAATTCCCAAGGTGTGAAATTTGTACTGATTGTTTTCGTTGTTCAAGCTGAAATATTTAAACCTAAGCAAATACATTTTTGCATAACAGGAACAGCCTGGTAACTTCTTTGTCAATACAAAAGTGTCGGTCGTATTTAGCTGCAGGTGAGTGTCAACATATATAAACAAAACGAGAAAATAAAAAAGACCCTGATTAGTTTCCTGACAAACATCGACAGAGAATCACCAACAAGCGCTTCATGATTCGGACGCTAAAATAAGTGCTGGACGATTAATTATGAACAAATTCCTACAAATGTTTGTCTGAAACTGTTTGATTTTACGTTTTAATTCACAGCATTAGGCAGCGTACGGTGCTGCAGGCGTCAGATTGATTTAAAAATCTATATTCAGAGCGACTCCCTGAAAAGTGACCAGAAAACATGTTGCTAACCAGTTTCATTTAGAAAAAAGGACACTTATTGTTAAAAAAAATTGGTTTTAAAACGTAAAGTTAAGCACACTGGGGGCGTGTCCACTGGAGGAGCCCGACACACTGGCATTACTGGGGACCAAAGTTCGCAATGTTTTGCGTTTTTCAGTGTTTCTACAGAATAGTAATATACACACGTTGCAACTAAAGTCCAGAATATTAACGTAAAAAAGAAGCGTAATTTCCACCGTTTTGGCGTCAGTTTAACGACAAACTGTACACAAACACAGAGCTACAGTTAGTTACAGTCATGCTCTTCGTCACCCTCTGTGTGCATCAGTGGTTTTTGTTCTTCTCTACATCATTTTTAGGAATTTTCGATAATGTGTCAGAGCTTTTCTGCGCGTTTCGCATCGAGGTGAGATACGCTTTCAGGACAAAGACGTCTCAGGTAGCTACAGGGTTTTAAAATCATTACAGCGTTTGAGGAGGAGGAGTTATGATGAATATGGCTCCACTGTGTCATCAAGCTAAAAACAGAACAGAGAACACACTCTCAGTCTATTTTCTAACATATATTGTGCATAAAGAGGAGAATCTCTGTATTTTACAGAGACTTTCACAAACAACGTAGTCATCTAGTCAAACATCTGGCGCACCTTCTGCAGGACGGGGGGGTGTTGCTGCGTCACGGCTCAGGGCGTCAGGCCCCCAAAGCACATGTACTTGACTTCCAGGTACTCATCAATGCCGTACTTCGCGCCCTCACGGCCCAACCCGGACTGTTTGACGCCACCGAAGGTGGCCTCTGGGGTGGAGAGCAGGCCCTCGTTCACGCCCACCAGACCCACCTCCAGTGCCTCGGCCACCCGCCACATCTGAGCCGGGTCCTGGGAGTACAAGTAACCTGAGGAGAGGTAAGGAGTAAAAAAAAAGGAAAGAAAAGCAGAAATCAAGAAACTGAAACCTTCAAGGGCCTTGAATTGATTGATTTTTTCAAATTTAAAAACTGACCCATGTCTACTTAAGGCAGTTTTCCAAAACTTCCAAGAGCCTTGAAACAATTTTTTTTTTTAAATTCACAAACTTCAATGACCCATGGTTATTTGGGACGGTTTTCAAAAACTTTCAAGGGCCTTGAATTTTTTTTTCAAATTCACAAACTTCATTAACTCATGGTTATTTATATTACTCTGCTGGACCATGTGGGAATGACTTTAGCCTTCAACCTATTTTTTTCCTAAATATTTATTTTTTTTCTTTTAAAAGGTTTCGAGTTTGAACACTCAGCCAAGTTCAAACACATCAAAATGTTCCAAGGAAGTATCAATAAAAGTATTAATGCCTAAACTGTTTTGTTATTGATAAAATCCTCTAACGAGATCATCCAGTGAGTGTCTCCTCTTCAGGATCACTGGGATTGATGCGTATCAGCCTGTAAAAACTGACCACATGACTTGTCACACGAGCTCTCACCTGCCAGTCCGACATTAGACGCGTTGGCGATGGACAGAGCCTCTTCCTCTGTGTTAAACCTGTGAAACACAAACGAGATGTTTTTATCTTCAAATATATGACATGTGCTTTAAAAACAGATCTGAAAACAAATCACCACTATCAAAGTTTCCATTAAAAATAAATCATTTCCTAAGTCGTAAAAGATTATTAAAGACCCATGTCTTTTTAGGGCAATTTTCAAAAACTTTCAAGGTCCTTGAATTTATTTTTTTTCAAATTCACAAACTTTCAATGACATGTGTCAATGTAAAGGTGGTTTTCAAAAACTTTCAAGGACCTTGAATTTTTATTATTTTTTAATTCAAACTTGACCCATGTCTATTCAAGGCAGTTTTTAAAAACTTTCAAGGGCCTTGATTTTTTTTTTTTCAAATTCACAAACTTTTATAACTCCCAATGGGCCTGAAAATTACAACCCTTTAATACCAAACCCGACCCTGCCCGACACACCAGCATTTATTTTCCGCCTGAACCCGAAATCAATTTTCCCATTGATCGAAAGGGTGGTGTTTTCTTTGCAGCGGGAGACGGGCGCTGCTGCTGCTGTTTCTGCTGCTGCTGTTGCTGCTGCTGCTGCTGCTGTTGTTTCTGCTGCTGCTGCTGCTGTTTCTGCTGCTGCTGCTGCTCCCATCTCCTGGCTCGCATTATCTGGGTCCTCCAGTAGCACAGGTGGGACTTCACATACTGTTGTACATTTTCCCTTTGGTCAGCAGGCAGCAGCCGCAACTGGTTGAATGTTACAGCTTTGCATCTTGTGCTGCTATGGGCAGAACACAGAGTGGGATATTTGTCCCCCTCCAGTTCACGAGGAGCATCATAAACGGGCTCCAAAAATGACACTAACATACGACAACACGCGAACGATGATTCCTAACAAACAACATGTCATTTACAACCTGCAAGAAATGTGTTTTATGAGTGGAAAAAAGGAAGCCCGAGACCCGATCCGACCCACCTCATTTGCACATTTTTCGGCACGAACCCGGCTTGCCGGTTTGTTGGCCCAGCCCGACCCGTTGAGAACTCTACAAACTTTTAATGACCCATGTCTATTTCCCTGTGGGAACCAGATTTTTATAAAAAAGTTGAGACCTGATGACGGGCAGCAGTGGACCGAACGTCTCCTCCTTGGTGCAGAGCATGTCTGTGGAGACGTCGGTCAGCAGAGTCGGCTCCATGAACGATCCGTCCAGACGCTTCCCTCCCCTCAACACCTTCGCTCCCTGGGACACAGCGTCTGAAATCTGGTGGACCACCTGAGGGACAGAGAGTCTCGCGATGAAATAGACCTCACGGACACAAAGAGCTTCAGTCACTGTGAGGAAACACTGTCTTTCTACCTTCTCTGCGGCTCTGGTGTTGATGAGCGGACCCTGGGTGGTGTTGGGGTCAGAGCCGTGACCCAGGCGCAGCTCGGCGTCCATCGCTCGGCCCAGTTTCTCAACGAAGCGGTCATAGATACCGGTCTGGACCAGAAAGCGGTTTGAACACACGCACGTCTACAAGAACAAGGAAGAAGAGGAGTCAGAAAACAACACATACAGGTTTATACACTTTAGTGGGGACCACAGTCCACAGAAGAAGCAACGTTTTCCCCATTTTGGCATCAGTTTAGCAACAAACTGTAGCTTTAATATACATTTAAAGTTTTTAACAATAGTTTAAAATATGACCAAATGAAAACATAAAAGACAATTTTTTAACGACATACTTATTTTTCTGCATTTACTGACACAGTAATGATGTCATACTTTGATGAACTGATTACACTCAGGTGGTGTTTAGTTACGTAGTCATTTCTATGTTCATGTATTCAAAAACTTTCAAGAACCCTCACCATTTTTTTCAAATTCAAAAACTTTCAAGGGCCATGAATTTTTCTTTTTTTCCAAATTGCTGTGGAACTTCAAGGCTGTATCCGTTACCTGTCCAGAGTTCCTGAACTTGGACCCCATGGCTCCGCCCACTGCCTTGTCAACATCAGCACTGTCAAACACAATGAAAGGGGCGTGGCCACCCAGCTCCATGGACGCCTTCTTCACGGTGTCAGCGGCCATTTTTAACAGAATCTGCAAGGAAACAATTCACTTCCTGTCACTTTGAATAAAATATATTAATTTAATTTAATTTAATTTAATTTAATTTAATTTAATTTAATTTAATTTAATTTAATTTAATGAGACTCAGAGTCTTTACCTTCCCAGTAGCCGTGGAGCCAGTGAAGGAGATCTTTGACACCAGGGGGTCAGTGCAGAGAACCTCACCCACCGACTGCATCTTTTCTCTGGAGCAAGGAACCACATTAAAAACCCCTGCTGGGATCCCGGCCTGCTCTGCCAACTACACACAACACAAACAAACAAACAAAATAATGTGAGATTTTCTCTTATATGTGAAAATTATGTTCATGTGAAATTAACTTGCTACAGAAGGAAATTAGGTTGTGAAATAATTGCAATTCTTTATGTGTTAAAAACTAAGTTTCCAGATGTTTCAGCTTCTTAAATATAAGAATAATTTATATTTTCTGGTTTTCATTAAATCTGATTCATTTTAACAGACTTTAGATGAACATTTTCTGACATTGTATGAACCAAACAACTAGTCAATTAATCGATTGTTAATTGATTGTGAAAATGATCCATTATCCATTAATCGGGACTTGACTGACCTCGGCGAGGGCGAGTGCCGACAGCGGGGTGTCCTCTGCCGGTTTGACCACCACCGTGCAGCCGGCGGCCAGAGCAGCTCCCACCTTCCTGGTGATCATAGCGCTGGGAAAGTTCCACTGTGAAAAAAAACCCAAATTTACATTCATGGCAACAGTGACACAGATTTAGGATAAAAAGACGGCAAGAAAGACGGTTGTAATAGGCCTATAACTTCCAAAGATGACCCACATTATGTGGAAATTTGTATTTTGTTCTTTTTTAGATTTCAAAACATCACCTGTAAACTTTAAAAGGGACAGAAGGGATTTTTTGTGCAGCTTTCTTAAAGGATCACTCTCCCACAACAAACTCCATAGAGAAAACTAACGATTTACCATCACAGCAAACAGGAGTTGTCAATCCACTTCTGCCTCCATAAGCAGGTTCATCACATGTGTCATCACACATGGCAGAAATAGACCTGTGAAACTTGTGTCCTTGTGGGCTCAGGACAGTGATTTTCTCAATGGAATTTGGTGCGAGTGAGTGAGTGAGTGGTTAAGAAAGGGATAAAGTCTTTCATCTCCTGCTGGAAAAGGCTCTGTAACAAGATGGTAAAGCAGGATTGTAGCTGCAAAAATTATAGGGCTGAACAATTAATCTACATTTTATCAAAGTCGCAATATGACCTACTGTAATTTTCCTCAAATCGCAGGGGGTGCAATATTTGTTATGGCCAAAATGTGTCAAAATATCGTTTTAGATAAATTATTGTCTTGCCCCATACACATCATATTCTACAGAGTGAAGGGAACGTCTTTGTTTCTCACAGATCTGCACAAATATCACACAATAATCATTTTAAATACTTTTTTTTAATGAAAATTAAAATAATGACATAAAAATGACCATTCCCTCTGATATCGCAAATCACATTGCAATCGCAATTCCTGTCACAATATTCGCTATTACATATTTATTCAAAATCATCATTCCTAAAAAACTATATTTGATCCAAATGATCGGCCACTCACCGGTGTGATGATGGAGCTGACGCCCACTGGCTGTTTGAGGAGGAGGATCTTTCTGTCTCTGGCAGGAGACGGGACGATGTCGCCGTAAACTCGACGAGCTTCCTCCGAAAACCACTCCAGGAACGAGGCGGCGTACGCGATCTCCCCGAGAGACTCGCGCATGGGCTTGCCCTGCGAAACGTCCAAACAGAGGTTGTGTGCGTTATTGACACTGTTTGCATCTGTGCGGTCTCTTTGGCGACAAGACGCAACACACACTCAGGGAAAACGTGACTGACACACTGGGGATTTTAGCGACATAAAACCTTCTAAAATCTATGTTTGCTTAAGTCTACAATAGCTTGAGAATTTATCTCAATGTTAGACGGACTAAAAACAGTCACTCCCTCACACCAAAGTCCATAGAGATAATCAGTGATTTAACATCACAGCACAAAAGAAGTTGTTGATTAACCGCTGCCTCCATCACTAAGTTCAAATGTGTCATTTTATAACGTCTGCGTTTGAAATCCTTTATTCAGGTTTACGTCTGTGACACAAAGTGACCAAACAAGGGCGAGAGTAGACCAGCAGCTCCTGTGACCCTGTGAGCTAAAAACAATGATTTTTCTCTATGGACTTTGGTGCAGGACAGTGGGAGCATTAATAAACATCCATTTTAAGTTGTAAAAAGGTTCGCTTTATCTATGTAACACTCACACACTCAAACGTGATCAGTTTGGCCAGGTCGTCTTTGTGCAGAATCATGAGGTCGAACCACTTCCTCAGCAGGAGGCTCCGCTCCTACAGGGCAAAAAAAAGAGAAGACATGTTAAGTTTATGGACACATGGAATTTAAATAAATGATAAATTCAGGAAAGATGCTACAAGAAAATGTACTTTTTTTCAGCTTTAAACTTAATTAATACGGAGCTGCTGGTCTACTGCTGCCTCATTTGTTTAAGTTCATGTCATTTAGTTAGATTCAAATGAAGGATTTCAAACCCAAAAAGTCACAAAATAACACATTTAAATAAGTGATGGAGGCAGCATGGTCAGGTAGTGACTATAACCTGGTTTAAATGGCATTAATCCAAATTTAATACAATTGATTATAAATAAGTAGACTAAAACAAAGACTGACGGGAAAAGCACACAATACATCCCTTTAATACTTCTACAAACAAACATAGTTTAAAAGATAACTCCTCAATGACACTAGTTACACATTTCCAAAATAAAGTCTTTAGTTCAGAATCCAGACTCTAAAAAAATTACACCTGCGTTTCATCCATGACGAAATCACTTAGAGCAAATCCCCATTCAATTTTCTCGTTTTAATGTCGCCACGAATGTTTTTGACAAGATTAAATACTCAATAAACTTAGACACCGTGTTTCTCGAACAATGTGTAGTACATCTCCACTTCGGCGAACTCTGTTTACATCATCACGAAACAAAATGTTCGTACTCTTTGGAGACAACCCGAACTAATCCACGTTCACGTAACTTCGTCTGCAAAACAAGGTGCTTGGAAAGTAAAGATAAAGTCGCAATGGTATCTAAAATGACCATATACCTAGCATTTGGCGTCAGCCGGATATACGTTCAATTATATCCAAATTAGAAATACATTCGTTTTGGGGCTTTTTCTGGGTGGAAATCCAACATTTATGTTAAATTAGCCATTTTCCTACTGGAATTTAAAAGCGACGCAGCTAGCTTCGTCTGTATCGCGAAACTAGCATGCCGAAGTGTTTTTCATCTAAACTGTGTGTTTTCTGAAATGTGTGTTTTCTTGTGAATACCATGTTAGCCGTAAGAAAATCTGTCTCGTGTCTCACATACTTACGTTGCTTTTCTGACCACACGCGAACTGTTTGTGTTGATTCGACTGTGTTATGAATGGAGAACGGTGTAACGTCCTACCTTAGCTGTGTACTGCTTCCAGGAGTAAAACGCCTTGTACGCAGCGTCCACCGCCTGCTTGGCCTCAGCCGCGCCACAGTCCGTCACCCGGGCGATCTCCTGGCCGGTGGCCGGGTCCACGACGGGGAACACCGAGGCAGCGGTGACCCAGCGGCCGTCTACGTAGCCCTGCGTACGGAGCAGAGGAGCGGTGACATCCAGGCTGTAGTTCCTGTGCATGGCGGCGGGCAGGCCGGGGAGGACGTGCCGGAGGAAGCAGCGAGACCTCAGCACACAGATGGCTGACATAATACGAGTGTTTGTTCGGTTCTTTCTGTACTGCGGCCAAGATGAGTGACACTCGTTTCTCCGTGGTGAAGCGATCTGACGCTGACTTTCAATGCCCTCCTTTCAGATGTCTTTACGGTAAAAAGAAGAACGACCAAAGAATCAAGCTGATTTGTAAGGAAATCAGCATCCGGTTTTCAAAATAAAACCGTGAGCCCACTCTGTGAGTGCACGTTTGAAAGCACAATAATAATAATAACACAAAATAAAGATGTGAGATTCAGAGACCTCCTAACTGGATTTTGAGCTAATATATGAAGGCATAAACAGAATTAAACAGTACAGAGAATTTTTTCATAACTTCTGAAGAAGACTAGCAGGGCTGTGTTCAGGACTACTAGCATACTTGAAATCAGACATTTGTACAGTAGAGTTTTTGAGAATTTTCAAATTAGAAGTCCAACGTTCACATTTTTTATAAAGAAATTCCCAACTTTGATTTGCAATTAAAAAGTTTCTCCATAAGTTCTGAACAAGACTAGCAGGGTTGTGTTAAGGACATCTGACTACTAACATACTTGAATGAATTTGAAATTTCTCAAAAACTGTCAGTTAAAGTGTGTATACGTCTTCACACCTTAGTTTAAAATATAGAGTGGGTTCAATGTTTTATTTTGAAAACCGGATGCTGATTTCCGTACAAATTAGCTTGATTCTTTGGTCCCATGCATTTTTACCGTAAAGTCCACTGCAAGGAGGGCATTTAAACGTCTCCTTTGGTTTCAGCTGGTTCGTTAACCACGTGACACTGCACAAACACAATAGTAAAGCTTTTCACTGCCTTCAAGTGAAAGTAGGTGTGTCTGTGCTTCTATAATATATACACGCGGGTAGTAAGAACTCATCGGGCCACGCGCAGACGACAGCCGACACCGATGTCGCGGGTTTGGCTTCGTTTCGAAACCCCAACGTTAAATTCAAGGTTGGGGCGTGTCGTGAGAGGGAAGGCGTGTCGTGAGCGCGACAGGCTGCAGCCAGACGCCTCTCGAACGGCAGGACTTCCGTTTGTGGGCGTGACTCGCCCCGCCCTGTTGCCTTCGGCTCCCTGTCAACATTTTTCCTCAGTGTCCTCTCCTCTCATCTCCTCCCGTTTGTCTCCAGGTTGTCTCTCGCTTGTCTCTAGATTGTCTGTCGCTTGTCTCGCGTTCAGCTGACTCTACTGCTCCACTTTCTGTCTCTCACTTCACACGGGAAACGACGCAGGAGTCCGGAGTCTCAATGGCGGTAAGAATCCAACGACGGCCGTCCCGGGACAGACTAGTCCTGGTCCGGGTCCTGTTTGTGTCCCCCTGGCAGCAGCAGCAGGGCGGGAGTCGATGGAAATTAAACCATAGATATGTTAAAGGCTGGAAGTGTGAATTGAACACTTTTTCCTCCAGCAGTGAACTAACAAGTGTTCAAGTGAAACAAGAGCTGCTGTGTTTTTCTTCTACTGTGACTTGGGAGTGAGGCGATATTATCGGTGTGTGCATCTCTACCTGGTTTTCAAACACTGGGTCGGGACCCACTGATGGGTCGTGTGGTCTCTATTTATAATAGTGATAGATAGATAGATAGATAGATAGATAGATAGATGCTAGTTAGTACTACTGGTCTGTCCAACATGATCAAATAATCAAAATCATGAGTGTGCTAGTTTCTGCAATAAACCACCTCTCGGAGCAGAATGAGGCTCCGCCTTCATCTCTTCAAGTTTGTATTTCATTGTGGTTGATACCAGCCACGCAGTGGACCAGTGATGCTAGTTTTATGCTAGCATTTCAATGGGTTTCTGCAGCCACTGTGTACATTCTGCAGTGCGGCGCTGACTGATTGCGTCAGCTGCTTGTTGTCAGAACGTCATAGCTTAGCTACGAGATTGCGTAAATTGATCTGGTGTAACCGCTAGCTTTCCTCAGGCTATGGCAGTTGTTTAGCACCGACTAAGTCCTGAACGTACGCTGGTGCAGCCACGCCCAGGTCATGAAGTTTTATGTGAATAAGGATTTTAAACTGAATTCTAGATTGTAAAGGGAACCAGATGAAGAAATGTGGAAACTAGTTTTTCAGCATCTTGTCGGAACAGAATGTTTCTAATTGCAGGTTTGGTTACTGTGTACGGGACAATGCAGTTCATTCACTTTATGAACCAGTTTTATGAGTTAAGGTTCTAGATGAGGGTCAATAGGGTCACCTGTGGCCCCTCTCCCCACTCTAAACCTTTGTCTCTTCTTCGTCTCTGCAGCAAGATCCTCTCTACGGATATTTCACAGCTGTGGCAGGACAGGTAAATGATTAAAGGAACATTTCTCCCAATAATTCAGCACACACACGTCAGGAACTTTGTCATCTGTGTGTGTGTGTGTGTGTGTGTGTGTTTTCACTGTGACAGGACGGACAGATCTCAGCAGACGAGCTGCAGCGCTGTCTCACACAGTCCGGCATCGCTGGCTCATATCAGCGTAAGAACTTCAGGCTTCTTCCTGTATATAATATATAATATAAACATCATTTATATAGATATTGACTTTTGTGACATTCACAGACTTTACCAAGACATTTAACTAACGTAAGATTAAGTGAGAAAAACAAGAATAAAGATTATATACCAATCAAAGATTTACCTCTGTGTCAAATATACACTATCTGAATTTAGAAGTAGTAGTTAGTTGTTTTAGTAGTTAGTAATAGTTTTTGTAGTTAGTGGTTGTTTTTGTAGTTAGTAGTTGTTTTCATAGTTAGTAATAGTTTTCGTAGTTAGTAGTTGTTTTCGTAGTTAGTAATAGTTTTCATTTCAGTTGTGTTCATTCACACAACGGCTGCAAAGAGGAAGTGTTGTTTTTTATCTCCTGATGGTTGACACGGACAGGAAATGTGGGGAAATTACAAATTTTGGTTACAAACGTGTGCACAATTACAAGCTTGAAATAATGTAATTATCGCGTGACCTGAAAAAACCCAAGATTCCTTCTTTCTGGAAGAATAAACTAATATTAAGAAGAATGTCAAACGTGGTCATAATAATATGATAGTAAATGTTTTAGAAGTCAAATTCACGCTCACAGATGGTGTGAATCATTCAAAGCAAAACCAGATTTAAATAAACATTTCTTACTCTTATTATGAGAACAACTTTTGTCCCCTTGTGTCTCATTTTTGTCCAGAACGTGAGGTTTGAAGTTTGCTCACCTCATTGGCAGATTCTATTTCTTAAAACAGGAAAATTGTAATTAATTTTAAGTTTAAACAACTTAAATGCTACTGTATTATACATGTTGTGCAGCGTATCACCAGGAGTTATGACATCTGACAGTTTTAATCATGTGTCTTGTGTGTGTGTGTGTTTAACAGCGTTCAGTCTGGATACCTGTCGGCTGATGATCACCATGCTGGATGTATCCTTCACCCAGATGGTTAAAGGGATAGTTCAGGGTTGTTTTTTTTTATGGTGGTTGAACAACATGGCTACCAGGAAAAGCAATCACTCGCCCAATCAAATCTGTCACGTGAAGTCAATTATTACAGAAGATTTTAACATCACAGCACACAGGAGTTGTTGATCCACTGCTGCCTCCATCACTATGTTCAAAAGTCTGATTTTGTCACTTCAGCATTTGGAGTCCTTTGTTCAGCGTGACTTCAGTGGCCACACGAGGCAGTAGTAGATCAGCAGCTCCTGTGTCCCCGCCGGCTAAAATCACTGATTTTCTCTATGAGGTTTGGTGTGAGAGAGTGAGTGGTCTACAAACTTCAGTTTCCATTGCTCAGCAGAGTTATTCTTTTATGCTGGTCATAAAATTGATATTGTTTCTATAATCATTACATCATGTGTGGTGTTGTGGACCCTTGACTGACTGTGTGGTGTCTCAGAGGGACATGTCCGGCTCTATGGGCTTTCAAGAGTTCAAGGAGCTGTGGCAGGCTCTGAACGGCTGGAAGAGCACGTTTGCGTCCTACGACCGCGACCGCAGTGGAACCGTGGAGGCCCAGGAGCTGCAGCAAGCCCTCGTTACCATGGGTACAGGAAAAGCAAAGCACCAGCACCCACCCTACCACACACACACACACACAGTAGATAAGTTAATTATTAGCATTCGTTGTGCGTCGCCACCGTGTGCCAAAGTTCAACATTTGCAAATTAGTCTTCGTTAAATTCATCACAGCGTGGTTCAATCATGACTCTGTTCTGTGGTCACTGATTTAGGATTAACACGTTGATATGTCTTATAAATAATCCGTGCATATTTTGAGTGTGTCTTGAGTTCTTTAACAACTGCGCAATTAATGTGAAAAAAAAAAAATCAAAGATTTGTTTCCGCCCGGTTTCGAACCGGGGACCTTTCGCGTGTGAGGCGAACGTGATAACCACTACACTACGGAAACTGATGATTATATATATGCAATGTTTAGGTTTTAGTACATGTATCGTATCATATCATGTGTTCTAAACATGTATAAAACCATAAATTATAATCTACTGTTTTTGAGCTTTTAAACCAGGAAAAATACTTTATCATGATGTGACGATGATATCCAAAATCTAAGAGCAGAGTTTGTCTCATTTCTATGGAGGACGAAACCTGACTTATGTATAAATAAATACAGAAATAAATGTATAAATAAATCACTAAATCTGGAGAAGAGGAGTGCAAAAAAAAAAACAGAAAAAGTATACATGTGTTTCCGCCCGGTCTCGAACCGGGGACCTTTCGCGTGTTAGGCGAACGTGATAACCACTACACTACGGAAACTTGTGACGGTACCCTGATGCAGTTAACCTCTTGTTACACATATCACAACATATTACAGGATTCATTCAGTGGTTTTAATTAGATCGTTTGAGCGTCTCTCTAATTCTGTTATTTATTACTGAGGGAGTTAAAAATCGGATTACTTCAGTGGGTTTAATCAGACTATTTTGTAAACTTAATCATATTCAATTATTTCATTTAATTTTTTTTACTATAAATAATCAGATTATTTTAGTAGAGTACAAAGAAAATGAAAAATTAAAAATTAAAAATGAATCATGTGTTTCCGCCCGGTCTCGAACCGGGGACCTTTCGCGTGTTAGGCGAACGTGATAACCACTACACTACGGAAACTGGCGGTGATAACTTCTTTTTGTTCACATTTTGTAAATAACATATAGCCATGTAACAACACATAATCAGAGAAAATGAGAGTGACAATACAACGTGAATACACTGTAAAATTAAATATAATCTACTGTTTATGATCTGTATTACATGATCTTATTGCCTTTTCATTTCAGATAGAACCTGCTGCTTTATTTCTTTACATGAAGGAGATTTATGTGTGACATAGATTTCACTATGGTCAAATTCTATGTATATGTATATATATATACATACATATATAATGTATTAGTTATATTTAGTGTACTTAACTCATTTATGATGATTATCTACGCAAAATCCTATTATAGATATATTTCTTGGACTTACTTCAGGATTCTTTGTGATTAATGTGTGTGTGTGTATTTGTGTGCAGGTTATAATCTGAGTCCTAACGCTTTGAACGGCATCATTAGACGCTACAGCGTCAGCGGGAGAATCCCCTTTGATGAGTTTATTGGCTGCAGTGTTCGACTCCGCTGTCTGACCGGTGAGTGAGCGTTTAGTGCTCCCTGTGTGTATACACAGGGCCTTGAAATCCTGGAAAGTTTTTGAATTTGCAAAAAAATCAAGGCCCTTGAAAGTTTTTGATAAGTAGACATGAGTCATTGAAGTTGTTTGAATTTCAAAGTTTAGTTGATGAGTAAATGTCTCCCACCACCAATGAGACCTTCAGTGTCTCCACGGGTCCTTGAAATCTTTGAAAGTGTATACATTTGGGAAAAAAAATTATTCCAGGCCCCTTGAAAGTTTTCGAAAATCAGTATACATGAGTCATTGAAAGTGTATAGATTTGAAAAAATAAAAATTCAAGGACCTAGAAGTTTTTTTAAAATCTCCCTAAATTGACATTCATTCATTGAAAGTGCTTAAATTTTGTACAAGAAAGAAGTTGAGATAAAATTTGAAAAAAAAAATCAAGGTCCTTGAAAGTTTTTGAGAATGGCCCTGCGTATACATGAGTCATTGAAAGTGAACAAAACACCAGTGAGCACTGACTGTGCTGTGAGCGCCTCCTGCTGCTGTCAATCGCAAACTAAAGACAAATAAACTTTTTCTCTTTTTTTTCAGATCAATTCCAAAGGAGAGACACCAGCCGCAGTGGCCACGCCTCCTTTCACTATGATGATGTAAGTCGTTTTTATTTACTTTGATCTTTTGTTTAAAATGAGTTGTCTTAATATTATGGGAATAAAGTGGTAATATTATGGGAATAAAGTCCATGCTGCGACGTCTGGAAAACACTGCCAGCTGTTTTACTTTTGAATTATTAAAATGAATGGAAGCACTTTGCTGCACTTTACACTGCATCTGTCTCTCTCTGCAGTTCATCCAGGTCACGATGAGCGTGTGAACGAGTGAAACAACTGGACCAGATTATTTCTACATCTGTGTTTGTAAACATCTCAGACACCATTCCATTTTGTTTTTAATGTTATGTACCATAGCAACCACTAGAGGGTGCGTGTGCTCCTGTGTTCTGCAGTAAGTAGTCGCCCTCATTCATTTATGGCTTTTAACCTCGACAGTAACCATGTGATGTATGAAGTGCTGGCCAGGATGTGAACACATGAAGTGAATAAACAGACGTGTAAACGTGTCTTTTACTGATTTATCTTTTCATCATAAAATATAAAATACATTTGATGCTTCACTTATAAACTGAGGCGTGTAAACCACTCACTCTCCCACACAAACCCCATAGAGAAAATCAGTGATTTAACATCACAGCACACAGTTGTTGATCCACTGCTGCCTCCATCACTATGTTCAAATGTGATTTTGTCACTTCAGCATATAAACATTCTTCATTCAGATTTATCTCAGTGACAAAAAGTGACCACACGAGGCAGCAGTAGTAGTCCCCGTGAGCTAAAATCACAGATTTTCTCTATGGGGTTTGGTGTGGGAGAGTGAGTGGTTTACAAACGTCAGTTCCCTGTTGGAAAAGTCTGTCAAACAGTGAGATAAAGACGTGAACATGTTCTTAAAGACATCCTAGACATTAAATTTAGAATCTTTAAATTAAGATTTCTTCAGAAGACTTCGTAAGACTTTTTTGAGCATCTTCTTCAGTTTACGTCTCGTCACATGATCAATGAGCCCGTCGATATTTTCCCACGGAACGTTTCCCAGGACTTTCATGACCTCTGACCTCAGAGCTCCTTTTTCTCCTCAGGACTGAGCTCCTTCAACACTTCACACATCGAGAGCTTTTTGATCTTAAGACATGCCAGCACTCCAGCTGCAACAGCACTACTTACACCTACAGAGAGGACGGGAGACGCTTTCAAACTCGTACAGTTATTAGACAGTTCAGAGAAGGTGATGCCTTTTCCCCAAACTTACCAAGAACCAAACCCACAGTACCTCCGAGGATTACTCCGAGAACTATTGCTCCAATCACTCCTGGTCGAATCAGGAATTTCTCTTTGGGGAATAACCTGCAGCAAATGTTTATAATATCATCCTCTCGAGGAGCCATCTGTGAACACATTTATGGTGGTGAACAACAATAAAGACAAATACACCCACAAACCAAATACCAAAACTGAAACGGTAAAGTCCTGGTCAGGCTTGCACTGGACTGAGAACCTTTACTTGGTAGGCACAGTGTGGGCTGTGCCCGTTGTTCGCATAGCACAATATAGGTACTGTACTGAACTAAACCGGACCATTCAGTACAGTAACATGGCTGTAGATACTGTGCTAGTATCAGTGATACTCTGTGTACTCTGAGTACTGACGCGATCTGAGTCCAGTGTTCTACAGCCAGAGCAACAATCTTGAATCTGAGGTTCAACTATCGAGTGTCCTCTCCCAGGACAGACCTTCGTAGGGAGGCTGAGGACTTAGACCCCTATCTCACTGTTAGACAGGAAACTGACATTTGTAATGGTGTCTTCAGAGTGTCTTCAAGACAGAGTCTTCCCAGTGTCTTTACCGTCAGGAAGTGGAGACGCACAGCTTTTAGAATGTGGACAAATCAGCTGGTTGGTTTCGTTGAAAATGAAATAGACTTCAATTATGACAAAACACAACAATCAGGAACTTTTTTTCTTTCTTTCTTTAGTTGTAATAAATAGAAATCTTTTCATGACACATCAACAGAGTCTGCAGAAAGAAAAAACTGATAAAAATAGTAGAACATGAATAAGTGTAACAATTTAAGTTCATCATGTTCAAATAATAATTCAAAACCTGAAAAGCAATATTACATTTTTCAATATAAAGTTTATCAATTCACTGTGTGATTAATAACTGCTGTTAAATTATGATAATAATACTAATACTAATACTAATAATAATAATAATAATAATGATTAAAAAAAATAATACTACATTTTTAAATAACTGTGTGTATGTAACTTTATTTTGCTTTTGTTCTTTTTAAATGTGAGTGTTACAGATTTTCATGCTTTCATCTGAGAACATGAATCAAACAGACAAAGATTCAAACTCCAGGAAAAAGAAACCACAGCTTCAATCAGGATCTGAGTTTCAATCAAATACAAAGAAGAAAAAGATTCTCCTCCTCTGCTGGTGTGTGTGTGTGTGTGTGTGTGTGTGTGTGTTTTCAGATTATGGCTGATTTTAGGAACTGAAAAGAGAAAATGAGAGAAAAGAATTAGTACCACACTGAACCTTTAATGTGCAGCAACAGAGAGGTTGTATTTTATCATTAACTTGGACTCGTTTCATAGAAAAAACAGAGCTAAACATGAAGGGCATGAAGGGCATGAAGGACATGAAGGACAGGACGGACAGGACGGACAGGACGGACAGGACGGACAGGACGGACAGGGACAAACCCTGAACCTCATTTATCAACTTCACATTTGTTTCCCATCATGAGTTTAGAGATAAAGCAGATAATAGATAATAAGCATCAGTGACATGTAAACATGGGCGTGCTGTGGTTTTCTCTGTGACAGAGCTGCTGCTCGAGTTAAGGTCAAGAAGTTAAGATGAAGAAGTTAAGGTAAAGAAGTTAAGATGAAGAAGTTAAGATGAAGAAGTTAAGGTGAAGAAGTTAAGATGAAGAAGTTAAGATGAAGAAGTTAAGGTAAAGAAGTTAAGGTAGAAAAGTTAAGGTGAAGAAGTTAAGATGAAGAAGTTAAGGTAAAGAAGTTAAGGTAAAAGAAGTTAAGGTGAAGAAGTTAAGATGAAGAAGTTAAGGTAAAGAAGTTAAGATGAAGAAGTTAAGATGAAGAAGTTAAGGTAAAGAAGTTAAGGTAAAGAAGTTAAGGTGAAGAAGTTAAGATGAAGAAGTTAAGGTAAAGAAGTTAAGGTGAAGAAGTTAAGTTAAATAAGTTAAGGTGAAGAAGTTATGGTAAAGATGTGTCAGTATTTTTACTTAAAGTTAAGGTAAACAGATAAAAACATGAACTCACCTGTTTAAGGGAAAAGCTGCTCACCTCACAGTCACATGGTAAACTGAGCAGACGAGCGGTGAAACGTTCTGGACACAAGTTTGTGTTTAAAGTCAAAAAAAGGTTCTGGACTGTCATTCACAAAATGGCCGTCATGTTTGAAGATTTTTGACCACAAAATATAAGTTTGTAACTCACTCACTCTCCCACACCAAACCCCAGAGAGAAAATCAGCGATTTTAACATCACACACACACACAGGAGTCGTTGATCCACTGCTGCCTTCATCGTTAAGTTCAAACGTCTTATTTTGTCAATTCTGTGTTGACAAAATAAATAAATCCTTTATTCAGATTTACTTCAGTGACACAAAGTGACCACACGGGGCAGCAGTAGACCAGCAGCTCCTGTGTTCCTGTGAGCTAAAATCACTGATTTTCTCTATGGGGTTTGGTGTGGGAGAGTGAGTGGTTTACAAACGTCAGTTCCCTGTTGGAAAAGTCTGTGTAAAGTCTGACAATTTTGTTTGACAGCGTCAGTTTTCAGATGAAAGAAGCAGCAAACAAATAACATGACATGTCAGTTCTTATATTTTATTTATCTTATTTATCTCTGCTGTACAGCATTTTGTTTCAGCTGTTGTTTTTTTAAGTGCTTTATAAATAAAGTTGGATTGGATTGGATATTTACGTTTGAGGATGTGGAGTTTGGTCACGGCGGCCGTGTACTCGTCGTAGTTGATGCCACCTTGAGAGCCGTGCTGTTGCCACAGAGTTGTGAAGGTGTCGTCGTCGACGGTGAAGCCTGCATGACAACAGAAATCAAAGAGGACGCGTCAGCGCGCTCACCAGCCTCCTCCAGGGTTATTTGGCAGTGATGACTGTGTATTTACCACGGTCGGACAGAGCCTTTTTCATTTGTGTTTGAGTGACAGACGGTGGATTCCTCCTCTCGTAGCTCTCCACGTACTCCCTCCTGAGAGCGGCCATGTAATGCTCCAGTTTGAAGAACTCCACCACGTCCAGGTCTCGTGTCACATCTGTCTGAACGTGCTGTTAAAGAACCGAGATCAATTTCCCCCACAGACTTCTATTCATTCTATCTCATTGGTTTGGAGTCGCCCCCTGGTGGTCAGCTGTGATCTAAAAACTTTGCACTCACTTTTGACACAAAAAATTTCTGGTTTGACTTTCCACCATTTTCTGTTCACATCTGTCTGACCAGTGAACCTGACCGGTCACGTGATCTACATTTTCAGCTGTGTCCCATTTACATTGGAAGTTGGAACTGGGAGTGACATCACGTCACAGGACGTAAACGTGGACGAGCCATTGTTAGCAGTCGATAAAGTGTACGACTGATTCACTGTGAGATAAATATGTCACTTTTCCATCACAAAATTCTAACTCCACCCAGTTTAGTTTCAGTCTTGTTGTTTTCCTTGACTTCATAGCTCCTCCTCAAAGTGGGTGGAGTCATCACCGCGCAGCTGCCTGAAAACGCACAAACTTGTGACTTTTAAAGCAGTTGTGTTGGGTGAAACTGAATCATTAGAATCAGTGGATTAAAATTTCAAAGGAATCATAAGCAGATTTTGGAACTTTAAGTAGATTTTGGAATTATAAGTAGAATTTGGAACTTTAAGTAGAATTTGGAATAATAAGTAGATTTTGGAATTAGGTGAGGTTGCTCCTACTTTCCAATTTAGGAAATTGCAACTTCCAACTCTGACTGGAATGCACCATTAATGAGAAGGCAGATCACTGCTGAGATGAAGCTCAAACACATTGCTGTTACATGAAAACATGAGTTCAGTGTGCATGTAAACAACGTTGCAGAGGATACGTCCATGAGCGTCAGCAGAAGGCGAGCGGTTCTCAGACTCAGGGCTGTAAAGGGGTAGAAAAACACGAGTGAGCATCAGAATATTTCACTCACACGAAACGTGTTGAAATCAGCACTAAAAACAAACAGACGTCTGCCACGAACAGAAAATCCTCCAGCGTTCAGTTTAGCGAGGACACCTTCAGCGTTCAGCATCTGTGGGAAAAACCCACAAAAAACAGCGTTAAACGTGAGTTATCATCTGTTTCCTCTTGGAAGGAAAGAAGAAGAAAAGGCTGATTCCTAATTTGAAAAAAAATGGCCACTGAAAATAAACAAATGTCGGCCATTTTCTGCTTCTTCTTATAGGAAGAAAGAAGAAGAACAAAATGGCTGCTGTGAAAGAACAAAAGTCAGACATTTTGATGGTAGAATAAATAAAGAATACCAAACAATTATCAAAACAGAGAGTTACTGTAGCAACATGTGTGATTAATCAGCAACTAAAGAAAACTCATAGTTTAATGATTTAGGCAATTATAAAACACTTTAGTGAGGAGTTGACATAAGGAAATAGAACTCAAATACCTCAGTCCTGCTTTCTTCCTGTTGGAGAAGAGAAAAAGTAAAAAAAAAAAAAAGTCAATTAAATTAAAAGACCCTTTTAATTTGCACCAAATGTAACTATAATTTAAATATAACTTACCGATGCACACATTTCTTCTGGGAATGAGTTACACTGCAGCTCTGGTGGCCAAGAAACGCCAAAAGCTGTCATCCGATCTTCGCAGCCCTGTTTGGCTCTCTCACAGAAAGACCTGCAGGGCCGCTGCACTTCCCCAGCCACACACTCGGGGGCGTACACCCTGCACAGCAAGAGGCGGATGTCCTCCGAGCACATGGTCTGCACCAAGGAGTTGAAAAAGGACATCCTCGCCATGGCTTCTCCTTGATTTGCGTGTCCCAGGAGATTCTGGGTGGTGGTCTGGTTGTAAGACAAACCCTGACACAGGGGGATGGTGATGGGCTCGCACATGTCCCCGCTGCTGCCCACTCCGTACTGCAACAACACACACATGCAACACACTGTACTGACACCTTTGGCGAAAGACGGTCATTACACAAAGGTCGGGCACAGAAGTGAAATATGAGCAGGAGATTAGTCTCTCTGTGAAAACATGGCAGCCAGAGAGGACTGATGTTAGCCACTTAACAAAGGGTTAACATCCATTTCCCTTTCACTCAGTTAAAGCTTTAGTCTGTAATTTGTTCCTGAAACACTTCTTTTAATACCTAGCTCCTCACTGTGTCTTCAAACTCTCATTGAAAAGTGTCATGAGACTTGCTTTCCTCATGAGCACGTCGTACCAAACCTATGATGCTACAGCTGCCTTATAGCAACTAGCTGCTAGTAGCGTGTTGACAACCAGCAGCTTGTCTCTTAAATTCTGAGCAACTAGCAGCTAACCTATTCGTTTCTCAGCAACTAACTTGTTTAGTTTAAGTCTAAAATAATTAAGGCTAATATAATATAATAGTCGAGGAGCTTATGTTAGCAAAGCTGCTTACCGTTGTTTGCATAAAAACCTCACCACTCAAAACAGGAAATAGGCTACAAGGCTGGTGCAGAAACATGGCGGCAGCCCAAGATCAAGGGGGTCCCTTTTGTAATGGAACACTTATGTTGCGTTCCATTCACAGTGGAAGTCGGAACTGTCAGTTTTGTCACTTCTGTCACTTCTGTGTCGACCGAGTTTCAGTTAAGAAGTCGTCAAAAACCATGGACGCAAACATATCTTGGGCTAGCCTTGTTAGCAATACCAAGCAATAACAACACTTGTGATTTTCTTGTGTCTCTCTGTACAGACTCACCTGTTGACATGATTCTGTGGTAAAAGCTTCACACCTGAAAGCTTCAGGCCACACAAAGCCGAACCTGCTCATCAGCAACTCGCAGCCAGACCGAGCCTGCTCACAGAGCGTTCTGCAAGGTGGACGGGCTTTTCCTGCCACACATGGCGGAGTGTAGAGGGAGCAGAGGAAGGGCTTTAGGTGAGGGGAGCACTCCACTTTCACTAGAGGACTGAACTGGTTTATCTCCAGGTTGGCCTCCTCCTGGGATTTGTGGCCCAGAAGGTTGGGCAGCACGGTCTCAGTGTAGGGCAGGTCTTTGCAGAGAGGGACGGTGATCGTCTGACATGTCAAGGATGGTTGGGCAACAAGATGGTCCTGGAGATAACAGAAGCACACTCAGTTTAACCCTCTTATGAGCATCATAATATTCTGGCTGCCTGGATTTATTTTGATTTTGTGTCTGTCAGAAATGTTCAGTGAGTTCTTCTGCCTCCTTTGTCCAAGATAACTTTCCCTTTCCATACTCTGGCAGTTATTCAACCGTTTACGAATTATGCTACAGTTGCAGCTAGGTTAGTAGCTAACAGCAACTAGTGACTAGATTGAGAGAAACTAGCAGCTAGCATCTTAGATTCTCCACCAACTAATTTCTTAATGACTAGGAGCTAACCTCTTAATGTCTTAGCAAGCATATTTGCTTCTCAGTATCATTGTTAGGTATGACACAAGTGGGTCCCTCCTTGCTAATCTGAGTTCAGGACTGACAGAGTCAATATTTTATTAATCTGTGCATGAAACTCAACTGTTTTCCAACAGTCACCGCCAAACGCAGCTTCAAATTTCAAATTTGGGGATTTTGATCAAGAGTCTCAGCTCTCAGGAAAAGCAAAAGCTGGATTTGTGTCTTCAGTAATCGTCTCTCTGTCCTCATGCAGACTCACCTGTTGACATGATTCTGTGGTAAAAGCATCACACTTGAAAGACTCAGGCCACGCGTAGCCAAACCTGCTCATCAGCGACCCGCAGTCGGACCGAGCCTTCTCACAGAGTGTTCTACATGGCGGACGAGCCTTTCCTGCCACACACTGCGGAGTAAAGAGGGAGCAGAGGAAAGGCTTCAGGTGAGGGGAGCACTCCACTTTCACTAGAGGATAGTACGGATGAATGTCCAGGTTGGCCTCCTCCTGGGATTTGTGACCCAGAAGGTTGGGCAGCACAGTCTCAGTGTAGAGCAGGTCTTTGCAGAGAGGGACGGTGATCGTCTGACATGTTGCTATTGGAGGAGTCGGAGTAATTCTGGTTTCTTTACCCTGTAAAGAAAAAAAACAAAACAGAAATGGAGATCATTCATTCATTCATTCATTGTCTACCACTTTATCCTCCACATGAAGATCGCAGGGCCACTGGAGCCAACCCTGGCTGACATAGCATGAAAGGCAGGGTCACACCATGGACAGGTCATCAGTCCATCACAGGGCAAACAACCATTCACCCTCACATTGGGGTGCTGTACCAATCTCAGCTGACATAGGGTGAAAGGCGGAGTCACACCCTGGACAGATCGCTAGTCCATAGTTTTTTAATTTTATAGATATCGCAAATGAGCTAGGAGTTTCGGTAATGAGAAGTATGCATGACAAATCCTGTCAATGACGACATGATGAACAGAACTCGTATTTCCATGGGTTAGGGTTAGATTCACTGCTTCCCGGTCTGCAGTTAAGAATAAACTTAAGGGAAATTTAACTTTCCATGACCGTCAAGTTTTTACATTTATTAAAAACAATTATTTTATCTTGATCTCTGTGGATTTAAAGTGACAGTGAACTCTCATGGTGTGAAACCAGCACTGGTACACTTCATTTTTACAGGAGCTTTTCCTGCCAACATGGCGGAGTAAACAAACCAGGTCACATGATGCCCGGAGCGCTACATTTGGATGATTTCTATAGTTACCTGTGCGCAGTTAGACACTGGTAGCGCTTCACAGCGGAGCTTTATCGGCCAGGACAGCCGCTTTGCTCTGATCGCAGACTCGCAGTCCGTCTTGACTTTCTCGCAGAGAGATCGACAAGGCTTCGTCCGGCTGTCGTCGTCTGAGCTGCATTCAGGCATGACAACGCGACACATTAATGTCGCCACCTCCGTGGAACAGGCCGTCTCCACAATCTGCCCGATCTGATGCAGGCTGTATCCTGAAACACCACTGGGATGAGAGGTTGAGGTGTAGCCCACACCTTGACAGAAGCTAGCTGTTACAGGCTTGCAATTTGACCTATCATCTCTGACGCTGTGAGCCGGGCGGGGAGACAGCAGCAACCCCAGAGAGACCAGGATGAAATTCCACATGGCGTTCGATTCCCTCCAGAGCAGCACTGCACTGCACTGCACTGCTCAACAAAGCCAGTGGACTCTGACACCAGTGCGTCTCTGTTCTACTCTGTGGAGGTGGAGTACGAGTCCACAAATGGAGTTTCTCACACAAGCCACTGATTTAGGATCACAGCTACAGTCACACAACAGCAGGAGACTTGACAGAAAATCAGAGCCAAACTGGTCTCAGAGCAGCAGGGTTTCGGCTTCAGCTTCACATCTGCTTGTGATTATGTGTTTTCTGCATAACCTTGGGGGGGGCGATAGTTTGTTGCATAAAGCTGGAACAACAACCCTGGATGGAGAGTGTTCCAGCATGAGAGGGATTGGGTAATAATGTTTGTTGTGTTCTGTGGAACTTGGATTGCCAGAATTCACCACATGGTATGAAGAGGATGTGTTGAATCTCACAAGAAGACAGATGTGCAAGAGAAAGTGGTTGATTAATATCACATGTTCATAGTGAAAAGGGTGGTTCACTTTGTATGAGGTACAAACACAATCAATGCTGCCTTAGCTCTGGAGTTATATAACCGAAAACATGTCTGCCAACAAAAACATGGGGAAAAATTGATTTTAGCCTCTGAGGCGACAAATACAATGAGAAAACAAATACAGTGAGACCACAAATACAGTGAGGCGACAAATACAATGAGAAAACAAATATAATGAGACGACAAATATAGTGAGACAGCAAATACAGTGAGGCGACAAATCCAGTGCGGCGACAAATATAGTGAGACGACAAATACAGTGAGACAACAAATGCAGTGAGACGACAAATGTGACAAATGCGACGAAATACAGTGAGGCGACAAATAGACAAATACAATGAAAACAAATATAATGAGGCGACAAATACGGTGAGAGGCGACAAATACAGTACAAATACAGTGAGACAACAAATGCAGTGAGACAACAAATGCAGTGAGACAACAAATATAATGAGACGACAAATATAGTGAGACAGCAAATACAGTGAGGCGACAAATCCAGTGGCGACAAATACAGTGAGACAACAAATGCAGTGAGACGACAAATACAGTGAGGCGACAAATACAGTAAGACGACAAATACAGTGTGGCGTCAAATACAGTGAGACAGAATGATCGAGAGTTGTGGTACAGTTTTAGTAGAGTAGCAGTACAGTCATAATATAGTTGCAGTACTGCTGCAGAAAAAATGCTGTACAGTTGTAGTAGAGTTGTGGTACAGGTGCAGCACAGTTGTGGTACAGTTGTAGTAGAGTGGTGGTACAGTTGTAGTAGAGTTGTTATATAGCTGCAGTACAGTTGTGGTACTTGCAGTAATAATTTCAGTACTAAAACACATCACGACAGATATGATTTGCAGAAATATTTGCTGATATGATCGGATGCTGTGCAGCTAAATCCTGCCCCGTGACTAATGTGATAGTAGTAATCTGTTGTTTTTAACCCTGATGGCGTCTCAGATTATCTGTCCCTGTTTGTCTGTTTCTGACCTTGTCTCAACTTTAGCTTTCAGAAAAAAATGGTTGACTCCACTTGTATTATTTTTAATGATTGACAAAAATAAATGAATGAGACAAATACAGTGAGACGACAAATACAGTGAGACGACAAACACAGTGAGACGACAAACACAGTGAGACGACAAACACAGTGAGACGACAAATACAGTGAGGTGACAAATATAGTGAGACGGCGGAAATACGGTGAGGCGACAAATACAATTGAAGACGACAATAGTGAGGTGACAAATGAGTGAGGCGAGCAAATACAGTGAAACAAATATAATTCAGAACCACAAATACGGTGGCGACAAATATAGTGAAACCATTAATACAGTGAAACAAATATAGTGAGACCATTAATACAGTGAGGCGACAAATATAGTGAGACCACAAATACAGTGAGGCGACAAATACAATGAGGCGACAAATATAGTGAAGACAGCAAATACAGTGGCGACAAATCCAGTCGCGGCAAATATAGTGAAGGCGACAAATACAGTGAGACAACAAATGCAGTGAAGCGACAAATACGGTAAGGGCGACAAATACGGTGCGACAAATACAGTGAGGCGACAAATACAGTGAGACGACAAATACAGTGAGGTGACAAATACAGTGAGGCGACAAATACGGTGAGGTGACAAATACAGTGAGGCCACAAATACTGAAATAACTGTACACTATAGTGGCGGTGATTCACTGAACATCATATGTTGGGTGCACATTTAAACACAGGATCCAGGCAGCTTTCCAAGTTCCAATATTTTATTTTATTTTATTTATTTTAACGGTAGTTGGTGATGAGGGGTAATGGTGGATGATTTGTCTATATGAAAATGATAAAGGAAATATTACAATCTAGCAAGTATCAAATATACAATAAGAAATTAGGTTGTCTTAGACTCACATCAATAATGCATCCACTCTTACTTTCCTCTCTTTAATAAAGGATTAAACTCAGGAATCTAGTATAATGAAACACAAACAATAAGTAAATCTTCAAACAATATGTAGTATCAACCAGATGAATCATTAAATGAGTAAACGTCCATAAAACTCACAGCCAGTGTTCCTTTGTTCTCGTGGATTGTTTGGAGGGAAAATAGGGGGGTCAAAGGGCGGATTATATAGGATTAGGGGTGTGGTCCAGGTAGGTGTGGCAGTGATGAGGCAGGTGAGCAGTGAGGCGACAAATACAGTGAGACCCCAAATACAGTGAGACGACAAATATAGTGAGACCCCAAATACAGTTAGACGACAAATATAGTGAGACAGCAAATACAGTGAGGCGACAAATACAGTGAGGCGACAAATATAGTGAGCTACAAATACAGTGAGACAACAAATGCAGTGAGGCGACAAGCGCGGTGACAAAGTGAGACTAAATACAGTGAGATGACAAATATAGTGAGACCCCAAATACAGTGAGGCGACAAGTACAGTGAGACCCCCAAATACAGTGAGGCGACAAATACAGTGAGACCCCAAATACAGTGAGACGACAAATATAGTGAGACCCCAAATACAGTGAGACGACAAGTACAGTGAGACGACAAATACAGTGTGGCGTCAAATACAGTGAAACAGAATGATCGAGAGTTGTGGTACAGTTTTAGTAGAGTAGCAGTACAGTCATAATATAGTTGCAGTACTGCTGCAGAAAAAATGCGGTACAGTTATAGTAGAGTTGTGGTACAGGTGCAGCACAGTTGTGGTACAGTTGTAGTAGAGTGGTGGTACAGTTGTAGTAGAGTTGTTATATAGCTGCAGTACAGCTGTGGTACTTGCAGTAATAATTTCAGTACTAAAACACATCACATGACAGATATGATTTGCAGAAATATTTGCTGATATGATCGGATGCTGTGCAGCTAAATCCTGCCCCGTGACTAATGTGATAGTAGTAATCTGTTGTTTTTAACCCTGATGGCGTCTCAGATTATCTGTCCCTGTTCTGACCTTGTCTCAACTTTAGCTTTCAGAAAAAAATGGTTGACTCCACTTGTATTATTTTTAATGATTGACAAAAATAAATGAATGAGACAAATACAGTGAGACGACAAATACAGTGAGACGACAAACACAGTGAGACGACAAACACAGTGAGACGACAAACACAGTGAGGCGACAAACACAGAACAAAACAGTACAGAGTGAGGCGACAAATACAGTGAGACGACAAATACAGTGAGGCGACAAATACAGTGAGACGACAAATACAGTGAGGTGACAAATACGGTGAGGCGACAAATACGGTGAGGTGACAAATACAGTGAGGCCACAAATACTGAAATAACTGTACACTATAGTGGCGGTGATTCACTGAACATCATATGTTGGGTGCACATTTAAACACAGGATCCAGGCAGCTTTCCAAGTTCCAATATTTTATTTTATTTTATTTATTTTAACGGTAGTTGGTGATGAGGGGTAATGGTGGATGATTTGTCTATATGAAAATGATAAAGGAAATATTACAATCTAGCAAGTATCAAATATACAATAAGAAATTAGGTTGTCTTAGACTCACATCAATAATGCATCCACTCTTACTTTCCTCTCTTTAATAAAGGATTAAACTCAGGAATCTAGTATAATGAAACACAAACAATAAGTAAATCTTCAAACAATATGTAGTATCAACCAGATGAATCATTAAATGAGTAAACGTCCATAAAACTCACAGCCAGTGTTCCTTTGTTCTCGTGGATTGTTTGGAGGGAAAATAGGGGGGTCAAAGGGCGGATTATATAGGATTAGGGGTGTGGTCCAGGTAGGTGTGGCAGTGATGAGGCAGGTGAGCAGTGAGGCGACAAATACAGTGAGACCCCAAATACAGTGAGACGACAAATATAGTGAGACCCCAAATACAGTTAGACGACAAATATAGTGAGACAGCAAATACAGTGAGGCGACAAATACAGTGAGGCGACAAATATAGTGAGACGACAAATACAGTGAGACAACAAATGCAGTGAGGCGACAACGCGGTGAGGCACCCAAATACAGTGAGATGACAAATATAGTGAGACCCCAAATACAGTGAGGCGACAAGTACAGTGAGACCCCAAATACAGTGAGGCGACAAATACAGTGAGACCCCAAATACAGTGAGACGACAAATATAGTGAGACCCCAAATACAGTGAGACGACAAGTACAGTGAGACGACAAATACAGTTAGACAACAAATATAGTGAGACCCCAAACACAGTGAGACGACAAATACAGTGAGGCGACAAATACAGTGAGACGACAAGTACTGTCTGCCTGACCTTGTTTGACAACATTTTTTTGTAATTGTTTGCAAAGAAAATGAACTAATCTTTTAAATCTGATCATCTCTTGATGACAGAGAGACAGAGGCCCGATTTTATCAGCAGAGACAGGCATATAAATGTGAGGAGACGAGGACAGAGAAGTCAACTCTTCTTCATTGTCTCTGCTTCATCTTCGGCAGCTTCTCAGCGGTGAGTCGATAAATCCCAGGTTTATTGTGAGGATTTTCAAAACATTTGCAAAAACCTTAACTTTTACTGACCTCGAAGGGCTCATTTCATTGTTTTAAATTGATATTGAATTTTTTTTTTAAATGTTCAGGTAAAACAAGCTCTTTCAAATTGTTTGGGTTGAAATAGTATCTCTCGCCATTTTCATTTTATCTCACTCTCTTACACTCCACAGACATACGTCAAAATGTGCACAGTTGAACCCACAACGTGTTTCGGACTGAGCAAACTGGAGATAGCCATGGACACGATGACCGATATGTTCTTCAAATACGCCTCCCACTATGGTGACCATTACAAGCTGGACTTTCTGGAGCTGAAGAAACTGATTCAAACCGAGCTGAGCCAGTATGTGACAGTAAGTGTTTGCTGAGGTGGGTGAAGTGAACCTCGTTAGCGCCATCAAGGAGGCTCCATTTCCACGAAATCCAGTTTAAATTTTTCCAAATTCTGTTTGATGGTGATTCTTCAACACAAAGGTGAGATTGTCGGAGACTACTCTCATGTTTAGGCCACGTCCCATCATTTGGGAAACATGGATTTAAAATATCATAAATATAAATAGATTTTTTTCCCAAAAAAGGTTCTGTCACTTTTAAATTAAGCGGTGTTTTACTAGCATTTGGATAGAGCCTTTGTAAATTACTAATGTTAATGCTGCGTCCCATATACATACTCAGACGTTGGAACTGGGAGTGAATCCCCCCCCATCCCTCAGGGGTAGCTGATTTGACAGCAATGGAAATGTAACGTGGTTCCGTCCGGTCGAGTTCAGATGTTTGTTTCTCTGTGTTTGTCTTACAGAACAGCTGGAACTCTACCCGTATCGGGTACATCATGGACGATCTGGACAAGAATATGGACGGCAGGGTGAGCTTCGAGGAGTTCTTCTTCTTGATCTCTCAGATTATCATGTGCCGCAACCCCAGGTTCAAAGATTATGCTCCAACTGTTACTGTCTGTGGCCAATTGAGAGACGGGCGTTTTAAGCTGTGATCGTCGACCAATCACAGCTCTGAGCTTCAGCTTCAGAAATCTTAACTCAAACATGTCAATAAATGACTGATTAAAAATAATGACTTGTGCCTTCCCTTTTTTGTCACTTTATGAATTTTTCCAATGAATATAGTTTGCACTCACCAAACAATTCATATTTTACTAAACAAACTTCTATTCTTCACTCTGAGTGATTCCTCACCTCACTCTTCTCGTGTTGTTGAACCTGCGTAGCCTTCATTTGGCATCATAACTCGAAACATGTTGAGTTTGTCCTCTGTGGGCTACTGTAAAAATATGCTGGTCCAGAATGGCTGCCTCAGTAGAACCGACCCTGCTCCTGATAGAAACATAAAAAGATTCATTCTGAGATAAAGAACAAAATCAAGTGAATCAAGTGAGAGTTTTATCATGGATTAACAGAGCTGGGGACTTTTACTTTGAAAAGTGAGGGATTTTTGTTTTAACATGGATTAACAGATGTGGATATGTTTATTTTGAAAAGTGAGGGATTGTGTTTTAACGTGGACTATCAGATGTGGAGACTTATTTTGAAAAGTGAGGGATTGTGTTTTTACGTGGATTAACAGAAATGTAAAAATAAGTGCAGGGAAAATATTTTTTTCAGTGTGGAAACTGTTTTTTTGAATCAGAAAAATATACACTGCCTGGCCAAAAAAAAGGTTGCCACCTAAATAAAAGGGTCACATGGTTGGAGTGCCTTTAGCTTTGATTACGGCACTCATTCACTGTGGCATTGTTTCTATAAGCTACTGCAGTGTCACAAGATTTATTTCCATCCAGTGTTGCATTTATTTTTCACTAAGATCTTGTATTGATGATGGGAGAGTCGGGCCACTGAGCAAAGCCTTCTCAAGCACATTCCAAAGATTCTCAATGGGGGTCTGGACCCTGTGGTGGCCAATCCATGTGTGAAAATGATGTCTCATGCTCTCTGAACCACTCTTTCACAATGTGAGCCTGATGAATCCTGGCATTGTCATCTTGGAATATGCCCATGTCATCAGGAAAGAAAAAAAAATGCTTTGATGGAATAATCTGGTCATTCATTATATTCAGGTAGTCAGCTGACCTCATTCTTTGGGCACATAATGTTGCTGAACCTAGACCTGACCAACTGCAGCCACCCCTTACCTATTTGCTTAGATAAATCCAGGTGGAGACCTTTTTTTTGGCCAGGCAGTGTATATGAATAAATCCATTCTTATCATTATCATTATTATTATTATAACAAAAGGTTTGCAGTTTGAAAATACAAACAATGATAAAACATGTACAACAGAAGCCTCTGGTGTTTAAAAATGGTTACTGCAAGCCCAGTTTGTCAGATTTACTATGATTCAGAAATGATTCATGGTGTTAGTAGGTATAGCTTTGCGGCTTGGTGAGTAAATTCTGACTCATTTCATTGACAACAGCTAATGATTGAGAGTACAAGAAATCATTTTACACAACACTAGATGCTTTTCCAGTGGTCAAACATTAGTATTTGTTGAGATTCTTTTTCTTATTCACTGGACAATTCTGCTGGGGCAAGGAGGGAGGTTGCCATCCATAGCCTAATGTTGTACCTTAGGCTCTTTAAAGAGGAGGTAAATCAGACACCACTTTACTTTGAGTTCACAGAGACAGTGTCTTCATTACAGAGCTGCGCATGAGCAGCACAGGGTAGCTAATCTCCGTAGTGGCACACAGTACACCTAGTACAGCCCGTGCAAAGATCGTCCTGGAGGAACAGAGGTGCTTCAACAATAAAAAAAATTGGCCCCAAAGTCACAAAGTTGCATTAAAGCACTTTTTTATTTAAAATGACCACACGGTGTAACTCATCTAGTCAGTGATAATTCAAATTTTAAAATCACTCTAGAGTATAGTTCTCAGGTTGTCCAGCAGAGCTGTTGTGTTTTGTGAAAACCTGAGCAAACAATTCCGACAAAAGAATCTGAAAGTAGCGTGTGGAGGTTTTTCACGTTTAAAAAAAGAAAGTAAAATGAACGTTTTTGAGTCATTTTAAAAGCAGTTCATGTAAATAACAGCACCCTCTGCCGTTTAAAAAGGTCACCGAAAAACATTGTGAGTTAAGTTTCCCCTCAACTGCCGACAGTGAAGCTGTGATTCTGGATGTAAACACTAATTATTAAATCAACTGTCAATATTTATACGTTTAGATCAAAGTGACATAATGCAGGAGGAAAGTCCAGTCCAGTGTAAAGCCATAGAGCGTCCAGAGTGTCCACTCAGAGTCCAGAGCGTCTGCTCTCAGACGCCAGAGTCTCAGAATCCAGAGTGTCTATTCAGAGTCCACAGCGTCCACTCTCAGACTCCAGAGAGTCCAGAGTGTCCACTCTCAGAGTGAAGGACTCGACCTCTTTATTCTCGAGGCTTCAGAGCGACCAGCACAAAGTTCCTGGGGGAGAAGTCTGGGTCGAACAGAGCGACTAGACGACTGTCCAGACCTGCGGAGGCCACCAGGGTTTCATTAGAGTCGATAAAATATAATAATTGTCATAAGGCATCAACGGCCCTATCCTGTATCCTTGTAAACAACAGGAAATATCAACATTAATTGGAACTGGATACAATCATTTAAGATCCTGTAAAGCCATGGTTCTCAAACTGTGGTACATGAGCTCCCTCTGGTGGTACTTGGAGAAAATCAAATCTGAGTCAACAGAGAACTCTTTGGTTTTTTGTTTATGCTTTTGCACACGATGCGTCGCAGGACAACCGTCCAACTGCAAAATTAATCGCAATACGACCGGAAAACATTGTGATTATTTGATGAAGATACAATGTGTGATGAAACTGCAGATGATAACACTGCCCCCTACAGGTGCATACAGTAGACAGATACTCGAGTATGTTTTCTCACCGTTCTCCTGCAGGTAGATGATCCTGTCCAGCAGCACCAGTGTCTCCACCACAGGAGCCAGCAGCAGGGTCAGACTGAAGTACACCACCACCCTGACCTGCTGCTTAAGCATGGTCTCCACCCGCTCCGGGTCCAGGTCCATGTCTGGAGGGAGGCCAACACGGGCCAGACCCAGGCGGGCGTACCTGAGACCAAACACAGACATAGACGGACCAAATGTTAGCCTTTGTTTATCTCAGTCTATGATTGACGTTAGGGGCTAGAATTAGAGTGATAAAAGTTTGGGTTAAGATTTAAGTTAAGGCCTAAATTAGAGAGAGAGGCATAAGTTAAATGGAGCCTAAGATTAGAGATACATACATTTATAGGTGGTTGCATAGATTAGAGATATGGTCTAAAATGAGAGGTTTGAGGCTAAGATTGGTTAAAATTAGCAGAAGGCCTAAAACTAGAGGTAGGGGCTCAGGCTACAGGTGAGGCCTAAGATTAGAGGTAAGAGAGGTAACTAACACAAACATTAAAGGTGGGGCTTTAATTACAGGTAGGGCCTAAGATTAGATATAGGGGCAAAAATTAGCAGAAGGCCTACAACTAGAAGGAGGGGATTATATTAGAGGTAGGGTTTAAAATTAAAAATGGAGGTGTAAGATTAGAGGTAGGGGATAGGAGTGGGGTAAGGACTAAACTAGAGGTAGGGACTAAGATTAGATGTAGGGGTTCAAATTAGAGGAAGGCCTAAAACAAGAGGTGGGTTAAAGGTTAAATGTGGGGGCTAAAATTACAGGTAGGAGCTAAGATTAGAGGTAAGGCCTGTACCTATAGTTAAGGGCTAAGATCAGGTGTACAGTATACGAGCGTGGTGTTGCGGTAAAATGCATGCCAGCTGCAGTTGTACTCACTCTGTGAAGGGTAACATGTGAGCTTTCTTTATCGTCTGGATTCCTGCTCGACGTAGTTCTGGCCTCGTATCCCTGATGAAAGTCTCCAGCATCGCCCGGTAGCAGTGTGTCCTCAGCAGCTCGCTCTCCTCCCGCAGCCTACGCACATAATCCTCCACAGCGTGACACGCCCCCTCCCGTGCCTTATAAGACAGCTGGTGTCCTGACAGTCCCCGCACCCAGGAGCTCATCGGGTAGCCAAACTCGGAGGGATCCGATTCTTGACACAGTGTCAAGGGAGCAGGGGATTCCACCAGCCCTGGAGGGGTGGGGTTTTCTCTGGTGGTGATTTTCATGTAGCAGCACGCCACAGAGGTGATACCGCGAACATGCGGACAGCTGACAAAGTGGCGGAGGAGGGTGGCGCTGAGATCGCCGCAGGCATGGAGACCGGTCAGGACAAAGTCTTGGTTGGCTTGCAGGGCAGTGTCGTCAGGACAAATGACCTGCTCACAGACAGGCTGGACAGGGATGGACGGACAGCAGGTAGATGATCGTTCCTCTGACTCAACTTTGCTTGTAGCATCAGAGTCCTTGGAGCTGTGAGGCGGAGAGGCCTGTACATCGTGGGAACGACCCCGATGACGCCCAGAGCCCCGCAGGTTTTTTTTGCTGGATCCAGATAGAGGAGGAACTTCGCTGGAACAATCCGGTGTAGTCAGCTGCTTAATGAAAGCCTCCCATGATGCCTTGGGGTTTACCCAAGCAGACACATGGCGGGGAGAGGATTGTGATCCTGGGAGCAGAGACGCACCATTCTACGTAGAAGAAAGAGGTTTACGTTGTATTTATGTTGTTTTGTCATCCGTACACAACGACTGAGCTGCTGAATGTTTCGTAAGGAAAACGTGAGCATCGTACCGCGTTTGCTGGACTATCAACAAGCTAATGCTGTGTGCCATTTGTAGTGGGAACTCCCACACATGGGAACGCCTACTGAACTCGGACATCTTACTCAGAGCAAAATCACACAACCTGAGTAAGTATTCCAGAGACACGTTAACTTCTCAGTCTCGTCATCTAATTCTTATTTCAGTGAACAAACTCCCAACATTCACTGCAGTGGGTGGAAACACATCATATTCCTTTAACATTTTCCTTCTAAAAAGTCAGGAATTCTTTTGTTTTTTTGACACTCACTTTTTTCTGCTTCTCCTTCTCCAGGGCCCACAGCAACTGTCCATCAAACCTGGACGCCATGGCAACCAGGGTGTGATCCGCCTCCATGGCGGTCACAGACAGACCCAGCCCAAAGGAGAGGAAGCGAGTCAGGTGACCCTGTTTGGAGCAGAGAAGTCACGTTTAACGATGTGCAGCCTCACTTCAGTTTCCGATCATGTGACAGCACTTGATCACGGTGTGTAAACTATGTTGTGAGCGTGTAGCAAAGCACAGGAGGTCTCCTCTCCCGTAACCATAACAATTCCGTCAACGCAGACAACTTTTCTGTCCTCATATGGAGGAAAAACGTCCTCAAAATTCAACTCGCACCAACTATAGAGCTATAGACGTGTTTGTAGCATCAGTCATGTGACCTTATTCAGTGGTGGAAATGTCCTCACTTTCTGAAAGTCCTCACTTTCTGGAAATGTCCTCCTTTATGATCATGTTATTGGAGGTCAGAGGTCATGTTTAGTGACTGCTACATAACTCTATGACTTCTCTTCTTTTTACACTTTTACTGGTTATTGTTGAATTCACGTTGTTAATAAATGATTTAAATTATCCTGTGTTCACGCTTGATGTCATTTGTCGTATCACTCCGCCCCCATTGTGTCTGTGATGCCGCGGGATCATTTTGAGACACGACGGGAGGGCTGGCTGCAAGTCACCATATGTATATATTATAATATTGTCACTCTCCATTGTGGACACGCCTGCAGAGAAGAAACCGCCGTCTTGTGTAGTTTCACAACAATCATACGGAGCCGTGGTGATAAATTGGGACCATACCTGTCCAGAGCCGACGTCCACCACTCTGCTGCAGTCCGTCTGGTCACACAGTTGTTTTACCAGCTGGAGAAGAAAACAGAAACCATCTAATAGACATTGATGAGAGATGGTATGGGCAACAAAAGTGGTGGCGTACCGCGCCCAGCCTGCGGATCTCATGCTGTTTCTTGGGTTTGACGTGTTTCCTGAAGATGTGGCCGAGCAGTGAACTCTGACTCTGGTTTTCCTGGAACTCTTGTGGTACTGGTGAGCCGCCACTGCCACTGCCGCCTCCTCCTCCTCCTCCTCGCTCCTGCCTGCAGTCCCTGGGAAAGGCCAGGGCGTGAGCAGTGGCACGGAAAGCCAACAGTGACAGCGGCCACATGGTGGGATATCTGTAAAAACACAGGCTCACTCAGGGGGGATGACCAGCAAAAGACAAAGGAAAAAAGGTTGTGAACCACTGTCTTAGTGGATATATAGAATAGGTCATTGTTTGGCAGTAACTCTGTTGATGGATGTGATGGATAAAATAACTCATGTGACCCTCACTTTTAGAAACCTAGAAAAGCAGGTTTTAGATCATGTAATACACATCAGAAACAGTGTATATACAGTGTAGTGTCACTCTCAAACTTCTCATGAGTCCAGAGAAACAACCTGTGTGCAGCTTCATATCCACATACATCAGGATATAAACTCAAACATAGACACAGATTTATTGATAAGCCTTCACCTCCTGTCTCCATGCGTAGCGTCCAGTAAGAGATCTGCGATCTGTGGGTAGGACAGGTCCTGTAGCGCCTGCTGCCACCTGCTGGGCAATGTGTGCCACAGGTCCTCAGTGAAGAACTCCTGCGGGGAAACAACACATCCACTGCACCATAGTAATCAGAAATACATATTATATACATATTCCACAAATGAGAAACAGTGTTTTCAATAATCTACAGCCTCTCTGGGACAATACAGTCCAGGTTTGACAAGTCTAGGTATAGACCAGGTCTAATGTGGTCCAGATGCAGAAAAAGCAGTGAAATGTCCCTTTTCGCAGGAGTTCAGACAACGTTTAAATGTCTTTTCAAATGCCTGAAATGAACGGTCAACGTTAAGTTTCCCCTCAACTTTCCCCTTAACGCCGAATCGGACGCCAAATGGTCGCGTGACTGTTGAAGAAAAGAAAACAAACAAAGGGGCAGCAGCAGTGTCAGTTGTTGAGAGTGACACTCACGATGATGTAGGAGTCGGTGAGTCGGTGTGTGTACCGGGACAGGAAGCCGCAGAGCCGCGTCGCGAGCTCCTTCTGCTCCTCCGCGGACACACCTGCCGTAAACATGCCGGTCAAGCTAACTGATGCTAATGTTGTATAAAAGCCACCTTCTTCTTTTTCCTCATCTGCGACCAAAATGACCAAACCTTCGGGCACGGACACAGTCCAGCTCTGCACACTGTAAAGTTTAAACCCGCTCTGTCCTTTTTCTTATATTTTTTGATGATATTGACGGCGGTTAGTCTGTAGCCGCCGCGAGCTAACGAGACACTGGGTGAGGCGTTTAAGTGCAGCTCAGAATTTTCCACAATCGCAGGCCGAACTGTAAAGAAATGTTCATGTCGCGTCATTTAAAATTATAAATATTTATTATTTATTTATTTCAAAACAGCCATAGATGATGGGGAACAGTGGGTTATCCATATCCAAATGTACATCAACGAACAACATGTATTACGACTTTTGGAAATCACTAAAACAAAAAGAGTGTTGACATTAATGCTGCGTTCCATTACATCAAAGATCACGTCTTTATCTCACTATTAGAAACACTTTTCCAAAATGAAACTTAAGTTTTTAAACCACTCACTCTCCCACACCAAAGTCCATAAAGAAACACAGGAGCTGCTGGTCTACTGCTGCCTCATGTGGTCACTTTTGGCGCATTTCCACCGGCTCTACTCGCCTCTGTTTATTTTTTTGTCACTAATGTAAATCTGAACAAAGGATTTTAAATGCCATATTCTCTAAAATAAGACATTTGAACGTAGTGATGGAGGCAGCAGTGGATTAACAACTCCTGTGATGTTAAAATCACTGATTTTCTCTGTGAGGTTTGATGTGGGAGAGTGAGTGGTTTACACACTTCAGTTTCCTATTGGAAAAAAGTCTAACAGTGAGATGATGATCTCACACACACATATGTTTGTGCAGCATTCATAGTGGGGACATAATGACTGTTACCCAAACCATTACAACTAGATGTCTAACCCAAACCAAGACTTAAACCCTCAAAAAGCTTTTGTTAGAAGCTACAGAACATGAATACCAGCCAAAATGTCCTCTCACACACACACACACAGGCACATGGCCACTCCCCCTGTCTCTCAGTAGAAGCTGTGACCCTCAGTAAAGTGAGAGTCAGTGAGACACCACAGGAGAATGGTTAGAATCCAGTGGTGGTGAAACTACATGATGTTGGACAACTTTTATTCTCCCATGACAAGGAAGAACTGGACCAACTGTGGAGATATCTGCCAGATGGAATTTGTAATTTTTTTTTAAATTTTTCCTATCCTTGCTGTTGATTTTTTTTTCATATTCAGGTAAAAATGATTTGATTTAAAAACTACAGTCACTGTGACTTACATTCAGAGGAAAAAGTGCAGCCGCAGCAGTTTGACTTCTGCCTCTGGTGAAGAAGAAGAAGTGAGTGAAGGTCCAGGCGACTGAAGACTCCTATGGACACATGTGCGCACGTCAGCTTTCCTGAAAGCATCATGATTAAGATCCAGCCGAAGTGGCGTTACATTTTCTTGTTCCTGCTCATCCAGCTGCTGGTCACGGCTCTACTGTCCTGCAAGGAACACAAGGAGTGGCTGAAGAACGCCTTCAACATCTTCTGCCAAGGAGATGGAGAAGACGTGTACGCCAACCTGCCCCACGTCCCCCGGGATCACACAGGTGGACCGGTTCTGTCCTACTGCCCCATGATGTCCCCTCTCATAGGTGATTACTCTGTCCTCCCTCCCTGTCACCGTGCACCCAAGAATACTGTGATTTTATTACATTTATGATACCAATTTATACTTTGTGACACATCACAAACAAGGCATAAAAAATCTGCATAAATGTGCTGCTGACAGATATATTATAATATAAATATTTACACGATTATCAGCAATTTAAGAGAAACAAATATAACTCCATATTCATATTTAGTCCTTTATACATGTCGGTCTAAGTCTACGATGTCTTTAAGAATGTATTTGTGTCTTTATCTCACTGTTAGACAGACTTTTCCGACAGGAAACTGAAGTTACCACTCACTCTGCCACACCAAACCCCATAGAGAAAATCAGTGATTTTAACATCACAGCATGAGTTGTTGGTCCACTGCTGCCTCCATCACTAATGTCAAATGTCTTATTTTTCGGCTTATAAAATATTTAATTTAGACATACTTCCATGACACAAAGTGACCACATGAGGCAGCAGTGGAACAGCAGCTCCTGTGTCCCAGCAAGCTGAAATCACTGATTTTCTCTATGGACTTTGGTGTAGGAGAGTGATCAGTTATCAAAGCGACACAAACGCTGTTTACCGTTGTTAACGTGTGTCTGTGTGAAACTGTTGTCAGTGAAATGTTTTATTGTGGAAGGGGTGAAAAATGTGTCTGCACTGGTACAAATATTGACCATTTTTTCCTTCAGGAGTTTCAGTCAAACTGGTTTATCAAGGTAAAAAAAACACATGCTACACATATTTCGATACAAGCTCAACAAGATGGGTTGGAATGCATCTCCACAGGCCACAGAGACAGACAAATATTAGCCTTTGTTTGCAACAAAGATATTCAAATGGCAGTGCAGTGTCATTATTTCCATACCTGCTGCTGATTTCAGTGACTGTAATTTACAACACGATGCTTTTAACTGGAGTCGTGGGCTGAAGAGAAAAAACACAGGGGTAATAATAATAATGACAGTTTTCCAACAGGAAACTGAAATTTGTAAACCACACACTCTCCCACACCAAACCACATAGAGAAAATTAGTGATTTTAGCTCACGGGGACACAGGAGCTGCTGGTCTACTGCTGCCTCGTGTGGTCACTTTGTGTCACTGAAGTATGTCTAAATTAAATATTTTAAAAGCTGAAATGACAAAAATAAGACATTTGAATTTAGTGATGGAGGCAACAGTGGATCAACAACTCCTGTGTTCTATAATGTTAAATAACTGATTTTCTCTATGGGGTTTGGTGTGGCAGAGTGAGTGGTTTACAAACTTCAGTCTCCTGTTGGAAAATATATACATCATCAAACACAAAACCTGCGAACAATAATGTTCAACGTGGCAACTTCTGTGTTTAAAAATTGTTCATTCAAATTCACCAAAGTTACATAAACACCTCACATGAGGCAGCAGGAGAGTGGCGGCGATACAACGATTTTACATCCCAGACACTCGACAGAACATGGATTATAGCTGGACAGAGATTTCACACAAACACAGGTGATCAACATGTGTGAGCAACATGTGCACACAGACGAACACCGACCATCCTGTGAAAACAAAGAAGACAGAAGTGAATTTATTAACAGTAAAAGATGTGAGTGGCAACCATCATGGGATGGGATCCCATTTCAGGGTAAGTGAGGCTGCTCTGGAGCAGACACTCCACTTAAAGGAACGCCGCCTTATCTTGGAAATGACAAGTTCCGACGACAACTGGAACATACCATATTGTCAACATGACGACACGTGCACACACACACACACAATTCTTCAAAGTCAGAACTGTGAGATAGATCTCAGGATTCTTTAATCTCAGGTTTCCCTTTTTTCTCGTAGTTCTAGCTTTAATTCAGACTTTTTTTCCCCAGAATTCTTTAATCTCAGAATTTTGACTTTAATCTCAGAATTCCCACCGATTCCTCAGAATTCTTACTTTCTTCTCAGAAATCTCAGACTTTTTTTTGTATATTCTGAACTTTTCCCCCCCAGAATTCGATTTTTTAAAAGTGTTCTTTAATCTCAGAATTTTGACTTTAATCTCGGAATTCCCACCTTTTCCTCAGAATTCTGACTTGTTTTCCTCAACTGAATTGAGTTTTTTTCCAGTCAGATCTCATGAGATTTTGACTTAATCTCAGAACCTTTAGTTGTTTTCCCTCAGAATTCATATTCACACGTGAAGCTAATCCTCTTGGGTTCTGCGGTCACAAAAGTACATGTGGTTTCTGCTCACAGTTGGACCGATCCGTGTCAGGTTCTTATCGCCGCCAAGTCTGGATTATGTGCAGAGGAAGAATCCCCTGGTGGTGAAAGGAGGACATTACAAGCCTCCAGACTGTGAGGCCCGGCATCGAACCGCCGTCATCATTCCCTTCAGAGGCCGAGAACATCACCTCAAGTTCCTGCTCTACTACCTCCACCCTTTCCTGCAGCGACAGCAGCTCAACTATGGGATTTATGTCATTCATCAGGTAAAACTGGAAAATCCACACGTGTCACTTCTCTCTTTGTCAACGGCAACTATTCTGATCAGTAGCTTTTTTAATAAAACCAGTTTCAGCTTCTTAAATGTGAATATTTTCTAGTTTCTGTAAAAATCAGAAAAACTTGTTTTATTTATTTATAAAAAATGAATGAATGAAGATGAATGAATTAACTGATTGAGTGTAAACGTGTGTGTTATTTTCACCGCAGGCCGGAAACTACACGTTTAACCGAGCCAAGCTGATGAACGTGGGCTTCAGTGAAGCCATGAAGGACAAAGACTGGGACTGTCTCTTCTTCCACGACGTGGACCTGGTTCCTCTGGACGATCGAAACCTGTATGCATGCGACTCCAACCCCAAACACGCAGCCATCGCCATGGACAAGTTTGGCTACAAGTACGTCATCGCTGAAAACGTTTGATCTCCACATGTCACTCCTCTCACATGTTTTTTTTTGTACAGTCTTCCCTATGACACGTACTTTGGAGGCGTGTCAGCCATGACTCCACTGCACTACTTCAAAATTAACGGTTTCCCCAACAACTACTGGGGCTGGGGGGGTGAGGACGACGATATCGGGCTCAGGTGAGAGGACACTCAGAACCATGAGAGCTTCAACTGTTAGAAAGACGGATCTTTTACAACGACATTCATCCCCTCTCCTTATTAAAGAAACACACATACAAGAAAAAAATAATTTTAGCTACTGCACGTGATCAAATCTGCGTCAGTTTGGGTCTACGATGTCTTAAGAACATGTTCACGTCTTTATCTCACTGTTAGACAGACTTTTGCAACAGGAAACCACTCACTCTCCCACACCAAAGCCCATAGAGAAAATCAGTGTTTTAAACATCACAGCACACAGGAGTTGTTGATCCATGCTGCCTCCATCACTAATTTCTAATGTCTTATTTTTGTCATTTTGGCTTTTAAAATTTTTAATTTAGATTTACTTCAGTGACACAAGGTGACAACATATCGTAGACTTAAAGAGACACAGATTTTATCAAGTAAAAAAGCTCAAATCCGTTTACCCATGGGTCCTGAAACTGACGTGTGCTTGTGTTTGTGACAGGGTGAGTCTGGCAGGGATGAGCCTCAGCCGTCCATCATTGCGGATCGGCCGCTACAAGATGATCAAACACAGGAAGGACAAAGGAAACGAAGATAATCCAGAGAGGTGACATTCATACGTGTTCGTCTGTGAAATACATCTACGTCTATATATGGTGACATGACATAAGGAACCATCACATCATGATAAAGTATCTGGAATAACTTCTCCTGGTTTGATAATCATCATATTTATTATAGTGAATACATTTGTCAAATACACCAAATCTCATTATATACACTAAAAGAACTGAATTAGATATGCTCAAATAATCTGATTAAAGCCACAAAATTAATCTGATTCAGAAAAAAATTGTCTGCTTGCACTTGCTGTAATCTGACTTTAACTGCATAAATAATCAGTTTTCATTCAGCAAATTAATCTGAACACATACACCAAAATAATCTGATTACACCAAGTAAACTGAATACATTCCCTAGAATAATTTGATTGTGCCCACTGAAATAATCTGATTTTAACTGCCTAGGTAATTGGTTTTCATCCAGCATGGTAATCGAAAATAAAACAGATTAAATCAGACTTCTGCAGTTGGTGCAGTCAGATTATTGGGATTATGCACATTTATGTAATGCAATAATTTTAATGGACACAATCAGATTATTCTAGTGTATTTAAAATTACCTTGCTGGATGAAAACAGATTACTTCAGTAGCTGCAATCAGATTACTTCAGTGGCTGCAATCAGAATACTTTTGATCATTTCAGTCATTTAGAACAAACAATTTGAGATTATTTCAATGGGCACAACCAGATTATTCTAGGGAATGTATACAGATTATTTCTGTTGGTGTAATCAGATTAATTTGGGGCACGTATTCTGCTTTAAAACAAACAATTAGCCTTTTTTTAAAAGCCCATTTTTGTGGAATCCATGTATTTTCTTTAAACAATAACATACAATATTTAGTGTATTTGACAAATGTATTTAATACCATCATCAACCATCATATTTATTATACGATGGTTATCAATGCAGAGCAGATCTTGTCTTGTGTCACCATATATAGATATAATCTACATATAATATCCATACAACTTTAAACGCTGCTTTCTATTAAAAGATTAAAGCTGTTGTCTAAGACGAATGAGACGTGGAAGTATGACGGGATGAACACGGCTCAGTACCATATCATCTCAAGAACATATCTGCCGCTCTACACCAACATCACCGTCAACATCGGCACCGCAGGAGGTCTGTACTGATGTCCTACAGCCGCACCTGCAGCCACACCTGCAGCCGGACCTGCAGCCAAACCAAACCTGCAGCCGGACCTGTAGCTGAAGCTCCACCTACTGTGACTTCAACACGACCAAACCCGCTCTTCTAACTCCACCCACTGCCTGATTTTGAAAAATGCCAAAGAAGTGGGCTGACTGAGCGAGCGGTGCATGTTGTTCAAAAATAAATCGATCAGACTGAATGTTGGTGAGCTACAGCTTTTCTTAAAAGAAGTACAGTATTTAAGAGTGTATTTACAGTGTATTTAAAGTGTATTTACAGTGAAGTTTAGAGTGTATTTTTACTGTTCATGAGTCCAGAGAAACAGCCCGTGTGCAGCTTTATATCCACATATATCTCTTATATCAGGACATAAAGTCAAACATGTGATACACAGATTATTATTTATAAGACATATCACCCGCAGACTTGTATGGCTGGTATTTGACTGAGCAGTGACAGTGTTTCAGAGAGGAAGTTATTTTTAATGTTGAACTACAACTATAAACAAAAGTCAGGTACTGTTTTTGTTGCATCTGTCGTCATGGTGACGCTCAGACACAGTTCAGTGGAACAGCGTGAGCGACCATGAGGTCCAGTCTCTGTATAAAATGTCAAAAAAACACAATAAAAATGTGACCTTTGGTGTTTGCTTTCACAGCTGCTGTTGCACTGGTGAGCTTTTCATTGCATGAGTGAATACATGACTGCCCCCTGGTGGCAGGAGCACCATTTCAACTATTCAACCATTTCCTGAGAGAGAAGTAACCTATGAGGGCTGTCACTCTTTTTTTTTTTTGTGGGGCATAAAAACGGTTTGCATTGAATTAAAAATGGACTTTTAAAATCCTGTTTATCTGTTTATCAGCCTATAGACAATCTCATGAAATTTCTATTTATAAACACACCAGAGTAAAAAAAAGGTACTCAAAATCTTAAAAATCGGACTGAATTGGTGTAATTTGTGAAACACGTCACAGCTCAAAGTTCACTTGGCTTGTTGTTATGAACAAAAATAGAATAAAAACTGTCTATTTTGTGACACTTCTGAACAATAAACACAACTCTCGTTTCTTTTCTTTCTTTCTTTTTTTAAACATGCGACGTAAAAATTAATCATAACTTTGTCTCGACAACACATAAGATGACGAAAACACACATTTTGTACAGATGTGACATATGAACACGATGTTACACACGATGTGTATTATTCCCGTGGCAGTGAGGGTCTGGAATTAGATTTGAACACTTTTTAAAAGGTAAGTCAAAAGTCGATTTAATTATTTAAAAATATTGTATTTTATTGTTTGAAAATACACTTGCACAGTGGTTTTTCGTTTGTGGGAAAATGTCACAGGCTTGGAGTCGCTGTCTGTCTGGAACTCAGACAGCTTCCTAAGACCCGCCCACAAACAAAAGAACCACAACGCAAAAAACAAATCAGGGGGTGCAAAGAACAAGAGTATTTTCAAACGATAAAATACAATATTGATTGATTAAATTGCTATTTCATTTTCTTCTTAAAGAGTTGTTTGAAAATATTGACACAAATCTAATTCTATATTAGGGTAATAATTAAAAACCCACACTCAAACTGATGAGTTGACAGTTTAGTAATCTGTGATGAAAATAATTAAATTAACTGCAACCCTAAAAAATAAAAACTGTCATGTTGAAATGTATGCAATCTTGATTTTTTTTTTTTTTTTTAATTTTGAAGTGACAGCCCTGTTAACTGTTAGAATAACAACAATAATGATAAAAGGTCAAGGCAAAGTGTGTGATCCAGCAGTGGTTTATGTCCTCCTCCTTCTCCCGGGATAATGTCAGAGTTTTACCTGCAGACAGCTGGTGGAGCTTTGTCCAGCTGCTCATGAGTTCAGGTGTTGCTGTGGTCTTTCTCCACACGAGGTCAAGGACACTTAAAATCCCTGGGATGATAAAGAAGGGTCAGCCACGGTCACGTAGAACGCGGTTCGTTCACCCACGCTCATGTTCACACGACCTGGGCCGGCACCGTCGCACCACTCGTTATCTGCCCTGCGGTTTGGAGGCGAGTGTCCCCTCCCACTCCTCCTCCACCACCTTGTACAGCTCCATGGTGGCTCGATGAGTGGAGTCTCGAGCAGTAGCCAGTGATTTTAACATCACAGCACACAGGAGTTGTTGATCCACTGCTTCCGTCACCACATGTCTTGAATTCGGCTTTTAAAATCCTTTCTTCATTGACCTCAGCGAATGTGACCACACGAGGCAGCGTAGACCAGAGGAGCAGAGGCAGGTCTGTGTAACATCAGAGGTGAAAGGGTGAGATAAAGGTGCGTCAGGGTCGACAGTCAACTTGCGACAAATTTCCCCCACAGGGATGAATAAAGTTCCCCAGATGTCTGTTTAAATACTGAACGTTTAAAAGGAGACGAGCTGCACGTCTAACCTGGATGTCACGGTTAAAAATGGCTTTGGTGAGTCTCTTCAGTGACGCACACTCGCTCTCAGCAAAGCCGGCCTTCAGGTTGAGCAGAGGGATCCGTGACGTGTCTCTGGTCAAGGCCTTGGGATGAGAGTAGCCGAGGACCTTGAAGTCATTGTGGACGGCGTGGCCAATCACCACCTTCCCCATCAGCAGCTTGAGGATCTGCCAATGTAACACCATTAATGTAAAACACCAACAGAGGAGACTTCCACTCACTCACACGGCTGCTTGCTTGATGAAGGACACTCTCACACTTTCATTTTATGGACAAGAGTGACAACGTACATGCACCATAGCAGGAAACCTTTGAGTTATTTTTATGATTTAAAGGGTTATTTATTTTGTTTGCAATCCCTGAAAAAAGGTCCATTCAACATGTCGAACATTTTTTCCCAAAGCTTTTCAAGCCTGGTTTCTGCATGTTCTGCCTTTTGCCAAACACTTTCAGGCTTCTTCCTGAACCTCAGTGTCCTTGGTGTTCTGACTCCTCGTCCTCTTCTGTGTCAGTGACCGACCTCGTTGAGGACGGCTCTGTGTCAGAGGCTCAGAGAGACTGAGGTTTGTCCGTACTGCCGCTCATTTCTCCACTCGCTCAGTCGTGAGCCTGTTGCGAACTTTTGAGCACACGTTCTCGAATGACGACACAGTCGTGCTTAGCGGCAGCTGATGCTGGTGGGGTTTGGAGGAGGATGGAGGCGACAAGTGTGAGGGCCTCAGATCTCGCAACAGACAGAAGGGAACACTTAGGACACTGAGGTTCAGGAAGAAGCCTGAAAGTATTTGGCAAAATGCAGAACATGCACAAACCAGGCTCGAGAAGATTCTGGGAAAAATACTTTCATTTGACATTTTGAAGGGAGCTGTAAGAAATATTCTAGTCAACATTGATTGTTTTAGCCAAGATTATGGTACAATATTTTTTCTTACTTACTTCTTCAACTATATGTACGTTCCCAACCTTCAACTTTGAAAATGTCCAGTTTATTCCGATTTATTCCCATAAATTAATGTTAATTCCCATAGAAGTGAATTTTGCATTCCATCTTTAACAAGTGAAAAAGTGGTGTGACACTGATGTGAGACATATCGACGTAGAGTTCCTATTAAATCAATAAAATAAACAAAAATATGGTGTTATGGAGCCATCACAATGGTCTGCTCACCTCCTTCCGAGCCTCCGTGTAAGGCGTGGCATTGACGAGATCACTGCGTCGGATGCCACTCCATCGGGTGCGGTAGTCAGTGACAGGCATGGAGGGGTGGATGAACTTGTCGTAAACAACGTCTCCGTCATAGGACACGATACTGCAGCGTGCCAGCTGGCTGATGTGTCCTTTAGGTCCTGCACCCACCATCTCACAGTCAAAAGCCAGGTATTTTGTTGGGATTGCTGCAGAGGACGAGGAGGATGTGGAGGGGCCTGCTGCAGCTGCTGTTGTGTTCACACTGAGAGAAGAGGAAGGCAGCAGGCTGTGTGCAGAGCCTGAAGGCCTGGAACCTGCATGTGCTAAACCCCTCCTCTGTGTGGTAGCAGCAGGTGGTGCCGGTCGATCTGAGCACGCTCCATTGTGGCGTGGAGTGTAGTCAAGTCTGGACCATCCGCCGTGCTGGTTGTTCTTGTGTTTACCTTCGAGAAATCGCTTTCTCTCTGAGAACTGTATGTTTTTCCTCTTAAAGTTTCCCGCTCCTCCCCGTGCGTTGTCACCAGAAAGGCGCACGTGGTTAGTGAAGTTCGACATAGCACTTCAACACAAACCGATCGTGGAGTTTTGCTGGTTTTGACCTCCTCAACAGGCGCAGTCGACATAACAGTTTAAAAGTGTCATCCTGCAAAACAAACATTATCAAAACACAGAGGAACTAATATACACTTCTAACTCGATTCAGTTTGGTATCAGTCACGTTGTTTTCCATGATTCCTCCTCAACATGGGCGGAGTTGCCGGCAGAGCTGTCGCTAAATATATCAGACTCCTCTGTTAAATATTGACATTTTAGACATTTCCTTTACTTTAGAGAGAAAATAAATACACTTTCATAGGAGCTCAAAAAGATTATATATGAAATTAATTTACAAAGACAAAAACAAGTTTTGTAAACACACAATTCAGTTACAGTTAGTTATTGCTGGGTTTTTTCAACCTCTAGTTTTATTTGAAAAATTTATTTTTCAATTTCAGTTTTCATTATTTCATTAGTTGTCGTTAACTATAACATTGATTTAAGATCAGATTTGTTAAATCATCTGTTGGGCCAGTTGCTGATGCTGGCGGGACAGATTTCGCCCACGAGCCACAAACTGCTTACCACTGATGTATGATGTGACTCGGGGCAATACAAATAAAACTGAATTATTATTTTTTTGGGATTACTTGATACTATTATACAGCAGATGACACAGGAACACGAGCAAAACAATAAAAAACACAAATCAATGAAGTTCTGAAAGACGAGTAAATTTAAAGACAAAATAAAAACATGAACTTCCGCTTCTGATCAGCGTTAGCTAGCCGATGCTACATGCTATTTCGCCGGTCCTGACTCTCCGTGAGCGGGAAACTGCGCTGTGGCTCCGTAGACACGGGCAACGTCGGCGGTGACGAACATTGAACAACACAATCCATTAAAAATACTTTACAACGAGGGTTAATTAGTAATAATAAGGAAAAACAAGCAGACCTGACGCGCGGCGGAGCGGTGACCTCCCTTCACCGTAGAACGACACATTAACATCCGGGTCACGATGCCTTCACGGACCATGGAAAAACAGCGGATTAAGCAGTACTCTGTTCTTTTCTGAACAACCTTTGTTTATGAAACTTTTTTTTTTTCTTTTTTTTTAACAAACAAACGACCAAAAATGTCGGTTGATGAAATAAAAATAATAACACATACAAATGTGTGTTACAGTATCTGGTCTTAACACATGACTTAACACTCACTGTGAATTTTTGAAAATTATTTAGTACAGAAGTGGATTAGGGCAACAGAGGAACAAATATTTGAGTTCTGAGTCTAAAGTCAGAATTCTGAGAATAAAGTCAGAACTCAAATATTTTTTTCTTCCGTAATTTAAACCTCACATTCAGCAAGTGGTGAAAAATAAAAGTGAAGCAGAAGTTCAGAAGTGTAATTCACAGACGTGGATCAGGGCCACATGTGAAATATTTTTTTGGAAACTAAAAAAAAATAAACAGTTTTTTTTGAAACGGTGAACTTGGAACCCAGTTCCAACTTCCGAGTGGCAATTTAAATGGAATGCAGGATTATAAGAAAATAACTCAGTGAATAATCTTCTCGCTCAAAACTGAGAGTTCACCGTCAAAGCATGACTTGTTTTGTCTCAGGTTGGTTGGATGTCTGTCTTTTCATGTGTATTTTCAGAGGCTGAACAGAGTGGACTGTCATTAAAAGTCAGTCAGTCATCATCTACCTCTGGACACAGAGGTAGATGGGGTACATCCTGGACAGGGGTACATGGATGTACCCTGGGGGTACATCCTGGACAGTTCGCCAGTCCATCGCAGGGCCACACACACACACACACACAGATAGAAACAAACAGCCATTCACTCTCACACTCACTCAATTTGTCCAATTTGGACAATTTACCTAATCCACACATTGCATGTTTTTGGACTGTGGGAGGAAGCCGGAGAACGCGGAGAAAACCCACGCACACACAGGGAGAACATGCAAACTCCATGCAGAAAGGCCCTTGTTCCAACCGGGGCTCAAACCCGGGTCTTCTCGCTGCAAGGCGAGAGTGCTAACCACTACACCACCGTGTGCCCTCTGTCAATAAAAAATAAAAAAGTGCTATACAAATACATTTATTACTATTACTATTATCCAGGAATTTAAGGAGAAAACAACACAAATGGAAGAACAGTGGCTCACAGTACATGATGTTAGCGCATTATTACCGGCACTGGTCGCCTTGGTCACTAATTCCTTGACACATCATTTTTAAAACTTCTTAGTAAAAATGACATCAGACACCAAATGACTCAGGCCTGACAGTTTTTTTAAAGGTTGGTGGAGATAAGAACATTTATTTTAGCCACCGTTATTTTGAACTGGTATGATATTCAACACGAAACCAACCACCTACAGGTTTGAATGAATGGATGAATAATAGATGATGGACAGACGGATAGGATATAAGGGTGGAAGGATGTTGGATGGATGGACAGACAGGTGGATGGATGGACAGATGGTTGGATGCCTGTCTTTTCATGTGTTGTTTGTTGACTTGTTTTGTCTCAGGTTGGTTGGACGGATGGACAGATGGTTGGACGTCTGTCTTTTCATGTGTTTGTCGACTTGTTTTGTCTCAGGTCAATGATGGACACGGAGGTGAACAACGACATCATTCTCTCAGTTTACATCATCTCCTTCCTGATTGGTTTCCCGTCCAACGTCCTCGCTCTCTACGCCTTCAGTGTCAAGATCCACTCCAAGCCACGACCCACGGACATCCTGCTCCTCAACCTGACCATGTCCGACCTGCTCTTCTTGATCTTTCTTCCTCTGAAGATGCATGAGGCGGCGTCAGACATGATGTGGAATCTGCCCTCCGTCCTGTGCAGCCTCACTGTTTTTATCTTCTTCTGGACCATCTACACCAGCTCCTTGTTGCTGATGGCAGTCAGCGTGGTGCGCTACATTGGAGTCGCGTTCCCCATCGCCTATCATCTGCTGCAAAGACCTTTGTATGCAATCGTGATCAGTGCTGTTATTTGGATCATTGCAGGAGCACATTGCAGCATCAGCATCATCGTCCAGGAGCATCCAGACTTAGCTGCTAACACCACCCGTGTTAATGGCAGTGTCTGCTTTAGGGAATTCTCAGAGAAGCAGCTCGAGGTTCTCCTCCCGGTGCGTGTTGAAATCTTCTTCGTGCTCTGCCTCGTGCCTCTTCTAGTTTGTATTTACTGCTACTTGCACTGCATCTGGATCCTGTACAGACGCCCCAGAGTTCCTCAGAACCAGAAGCGGAAGGCGATCGGCATGGCCCTGGGAACTCTAGCTGTGTTTCTCGTGTGTGTGATTCCATACAACGTCTCTCACTTGGTGGGTTTCTTTCATGGCCACAGTCCACCATGGAAGCCCTACACCTTGCTTCTCTGCGTCTTCAACACTTGCATTGATCCCATAATCTTCTACTTTTCTTCTTCAGCTTTCCACTGCACGGGTGAAAAGTCCATTTTCAAGAAATGTGGACTCACTCCTTCAGGACTGAAAATGCAGACAACAAGCTCGAGCTAAAAATGATCACATGATAATCACATATGAATGTGCATGATGCAATAATGACATAATATGATGTTGTTATTGTATTGAACCATTGGTACAACACAGCTGTTTATATCATACCCATTAAAACATTTGAAAGCCCAGTCTAATTCATTTATTTGAATCACAGTTAACCAAAGTGCTGAAACTCGTCTTTGTTACAGTATTTGGCCGTAACTCATTTTTAATACTGAGCACTCGAGAGAGAGCTGATAACAGTGCGACACCAATGCTGCTGATGTTCCTGTGTATTTATGTAAAACTGTTTTTTTTTGTGGTTTGAAAGAAACAGTGATGACAGAGCTCTTTGTTAGCAACATTGATATTCAAATGAGCTCCTTTTCAGTGCAGAACACCAGCTGCAACATGTCGTCATTTCCATATTGATCTCAACAACAACAACAATAACTACTACTCCAGTTTAAACCATATTTAATATACTTTTAACTGGAGTAGTGGGTGTCTCAATTGATCTACTGAAAAAAAAAAAACCCACAGTGGTATTATTGTGAGAGTTTTCCAACAGGAAACTGAAGTTTGTAAACCACTCACTCTCCCACATCAAAGTCCATAGAGACCAAATGTCTTATTTTGTCATTTCCGCTTTTAAAATCCTTCATTCAGATTGACCTCAGTGACACAAAGTGACCACACGAGGCAGCAGTAGACCAGCAACTCCTGTGTCCTCACCAGCTAAAATCACTGATTTTCTCTATGGACTTTGGTGTGGGAGAGTGAGTGGTTTACAAACTTCAGTTTCCTGTTGGAAAAGTCTGTCTAACAATGAGATAAAGACGTGAACGTGTTCTTAAGATATAGTAGACTTAAACTGATCTAGATTTTATTCCCTGCTGGCAGCCATTTTGTGTTTGTGTCTAGAATACAAAATGGCGGCCGGTGTTTTAGTATCTCCTACAACAACAAACGTGTTCTTTTCTGACTTCAGTGTTTGAAATCTTTTGTTGAGAATGACTTCAGTGACACAAACACACAATGGCTTCCAGCATGGACACAATGGAAAATCTGATTTTTGACACTGAACAAAAGACTCAGTTTATTGAATCAATATCGTCTTTCTCTCACTGTTAGACAGACTTTTCCAACAGGAAACTGGTTTGTAAACCACTCACTCTCCCACACCAAAGTCCATAGAGAAAATCAGCGATTTTAACATCACTGAGATAAAACACAGACAAACACCTTAAGAAATCAAGTGTTGTCTATGAAGCCAAACACAGACTCCTGGTCAAATGGAGTTCATACAGTGGGACGAGACAAACACCTTAAGAAATCAAGTGTTGTCTATGAAGCCAAACACAGACTCCTGGTCAAATGGAGTTCATACAGTGGGACGAATGTGCTGCTGCTTTAACATCCAAAGTTAATATTAACTAACTGCTCAGAATGATATAGTGAGGTGACTTTGACTGTGGGTTTGACTGTGACCTGCTGCTTCTGCCTGAGTGTGGATCATTTTGTCTCAGCTCATTTTCAAATCACTAAATAGAAACGAGTCGTCTTTGAAGACAAACAACAGAGCTTCTGAACACATCTGCTGACACACAAGTAAGTACATATTTATTATATATATCTATATCTATATCTATATGTGTACTGTATATAGATATAGATACACACACATATTTATTGTGTGTAAATATATGACCCAAATATTTTATTTTGTTTTATTAGTCATATGCAGTGCATATTATGCATACATATGCATATTCAGGTCCTCAGTCCACCATGGAGGGACTACGCGTTGCTTCTCTGTGTCTTCAACACCTGCATTGGTCCAATAATCTACTTTTCTTCTTCAGCTTTCCGCTGCACAGGTAAAAAGTCCATTTTCAGGAAGCGTGGACTCAGTCGATTTAAAATGCAGGGAACAAGCTCGAGCTGAAAATACCCCATAGTAATCATATACTGTATGTAGGTCCATAATGCAACAGTTACATATCTGGCTTCAATCTTATGATTGTATTGAACAAGTGCTACGACAGTTAACTATTGTTCATTTTTTAAATTAGGGTTTGTCTCAGACCCACTGAAATATTTTATAGTGGCAGCAAAGGTGTTTTGAAGTGTGGTTGTATGAGGCACTAACACAATTGACTCTGCAGTGAGTCCCACAGGCAAAAAAAGAACCATGAAGAGGCCGCAAGGAGATCAACCACAGCCAAATACAGACATGAAGGTCCTCAAGAGCCAGCAGGGGGTAATGGAACACAACTAGCATCCAAGATTATATAACAGGAGGCTGAATCTCGGCAGAGAGGAAAACATGAAAGGACAAGGCCCTACATGGCATGTTCCACCGTCAAAGCGCTCAATGTCGTTGTCGTCGCACTGGTATGACGTCACACTACCTGGCCACTGGGCACCGCCCACACCCCGCCTATCAAGTAAAGGTACTGTTCTCAGTGGAAACACGAGCCTGACCCAGGACTTTACCATTCCAAACCGAACTGTACCATGTTGAAAACACAGCTGTCCAGTGGAAGAGGTGAAACAAGTCATTTGATGAAACACCAACCAACATGACAAATAAATATGAAGTATTTATTGATTTAAATCTAAAGTCTATGTGCTCCTGTTCCATCACAACCGAGGCTAATCTTCTAAGTTGTTGAACATATCTGGATGTAAATACCTGGAAATAAAAATGTGAATGACTTTTCTCTTGTCTTATTTTCACCTTCAATGTCAAACCCAAACATTTGACAGCAAAAATAAAGGAATAGTCCTCACCCTTACAATAACTTTGGACAAGACTGTAAATGTTTGAACAGTGACAATAGTATCTGATCTAATGTTCACAGTCAAAATGAGGCACATTTACAATACACAGGATTGGTTCAGTAATCGTCCATGAGTTCCTAAAGTACGACAAGGTCTGTCATGAACAGACACTGATCCAGGATGTGCTGCTTCTTTGCATATGAAGGTAATTTTAATCACGATGCTCGGCGTGATGAGGTGAGTTTCCCTCTGGATTTGACTGTGACTGCTGTTTCCACTCAATCAGCTCATCAGTCTTTGAGGAAAGGAGCTGCAACGACAGCAAACAACAGAGACAAACGTCCACGATACTGAAGTAAGTTCATGTCTTGAACTCTTGTGGACAAACTGTACCACGATACTGAAGTAAGTTCATGTCTTGAACTCTTGTGGACGAGAAAAGCTCTGTATAAATACAAACCATTTACTGTGGATGGATGGACAGATGGTTGGACGTCTGTCTTTTCATGTTTTGTTTGTTGACTTGTATTGTCTCAGGTTGGTTGGTTGGATGGATGGATGGTTGGACAGATGGTTGGACGTCTGTCTTTTCATGTTTCGTTTGTTGACTTGTTTTGTCTCAGGTCAATGATGGACACGGAGGTGAACAGTGACATCATTCTCTCAGTTTACATCATCTCCTTCCTGATTGGTTTCCCGTCCAACGTCCTCGCTCTCTACGCCTTCAGTGTCAAGATCCACTCCAAGCCACGACTTACGGACATCCTGCTCCTCAACCTGACCGTGTCCGACCTGCTCTTCTTGATCTTTCTTCCTCTGAAGATGCATGAGGCGGCGTCAGAAATGATGTGGAATCTGCCCTCCGTCCTGTGCAGCCTCACTGTTTTTATCTTCTTCTGGACCATCTACACCAGCTCCTTGTTGCTGATGGCAGTCAGCGTGGTGCGCTACATTGGAGTCGCGTTCCCCATCACCTATCATCTGCTGCAAAGACCTTTGTATGCAATTGTGATCAGTGCTGTTATTTGGATCATTGCAGGAGCACATTGCAGCATCAGCATCATCGTCCAGGAGCATCCAGACTTAGCTGCTAACACCACCCGTCTTCAAGACAGTATCTGCTTTAGGGAATTCTCAGAGAAGCAGCTCGAGGTTCTCCTCCCGGTGCGTTTTGAAATTTTCTTCGTGCTCTGCCTCGTGCCTCTTCTAGTTTGTATTTACTGCTACTTGCACTGCATCTGGATCCTGTACAGACGCCCCAGGGTTCCTCAGAACCAGAAGCGGAAGGCGATCGGCATGGCCCTGGGAACTCTAGCTGTGTTTATCGTGTGTGTGATTCCATACAACGTCTCTCACTTAGTGGGTTACTTTGAGGACAAAAGTCCACCATGGAGGCCCTATGTCTTGCTTCTCTCCACCTTCAACACTTGTATTGATCCCATAATCTTCTGCTTTTCTTCTTCAGCTTTTTCCTTTTTCAAGAAGTGTGGACTCGCTCCTTCAGCAACAACACAGGACGTGAGCTAAAAGTATCACGTAACCACATTACATAATCACACAATGCAACAATTACATATTTAGCTTCAATGTCTTTGGTGTGCAGTGGTACGACACAGGATATGTGTTCACATTTGTTCTAACTTGTAGCCAAATCTAACATTTGTCTCAGCACAGGAACACAACAGGAACATGTATTTATAATAGGATGGCAGCTAAAGTAGAAAGATAAACATACACGATGTGAACAAGAGGCTTTTCTGTGTTTCCTGGGTTCAGACGTTTGCCTACCAAATTAACTGTCACCAAGTGTCTGAGCTATAATTAATTTAAGGTTTCATCAGGTCTGTCCACAAACTGACCTGGATCCCCAATGAAACATCCCAATTTCAGCAATCTAGAAAGGGGCGTGAGTGAAGACCAAATTTGAAGTGAATCTGACTAAATGTCCACAAGGAGTTTGTTGAAATTTGAACACTGTGAAAAGCACAAAAATATTTTTCCACTGTGTGAAATGTCTGGTCAGTTTCACATTGGTGTAATATGACGACATGAGGAAGTGACCTCATATAATGTATGTGTATTTTTTACATTACAACATTTGTCTTTTGTTTAGTGGCTAAAAGTGGCTCATTTCTCTGCTGGAAGCCATTTTGTGTGTGTATGACTGTGTTAGTACTTCATACAACCAAGAAATTGAACTAAGTTCAAATGTCTTATTTAGTGACTTCGCTTTTGTTCAGATTGACCTCAGTGACACAAAGTGACCACACGAGGCAGCACTGAGTATGTGTCAATGCACATGTCAATAAATGTATTAGTGTAAACAGCACAGTCACTTTCAATAAAAAACACAAAAAAAACAGAGGACAGTGTCACATTTGATTGTTTTACAATAATTTGTCCATTTAGGAATGAGAAGTGACGTCTTTGCACCTTAGACACCGTGTGTGATGTTTAATGTGAGCGGGACACTCTTCTGCACTTGTGCATTCTGTAGGCACACATGTAGAATATACCTGCAAAAAGCAGCGAGTGAGTGAGTGAATGAGTGTCCTGTCCTCCCTCTGTGTCCTCATCTTGCAGGTTGCAGGATCCAGATCCAGTTTCGAGGCTATTATTATCATCATTCATGTCCTCACCATTATTATTACACTATAATTAAAGTTGATATCAGAATAATTCTTTAGCTGCTGCTTATATAAATGACATGATAGTATTGTATAAACATGTCACCACTGACTCAGAACTGTCCTGTCTCAACTTAGAACTTGATACAGTTGTTTATTTCTGCTCCTGGTCTCTCTTCTGTCTCTACCTCCCTCGTGTCCTTTCTCTCCCCCACCTCTCCTCTGTCCCCCATTTTTCCTTCCACCCCAACCTGTCGAGGCAGATGCTGCAGATCATTGTGTCTGGTTCTGTCAGAGTGAGTGAGTGAGTTGTCTTTCAACTGGAAGGTTGTGGGTTCAATTCCTAACTCTGCTTGTATATATGTGTCCTTGAGCAAAGACACTTGCAACCATGTTGCAGCGTTTGAATGTGAGTGAAAGATGTGTGAATGGGTGAAAATTGTAGTGTGAAGCATTAAGAGTAACAATAACAAAGAATAACAAAGTAAAGGACCGCTACGAGAATTTTATACTTAAGTACAGTAACAAAACATTTGTTACTGTACTTAAAGAGTTTCAACAGCTGTACCTAACAAAGTGAGGAGGTTGACAGTCACTTCCGTGTAGATGGACACACACACACACACACAGTCAGTAAACCCTACAGCTTCCTGCACGATTTTCAAACGAAAATCGAGTTTATTTTCTCTGGTCACTGTCTGACAAACTCTTAGTGAACTTAGTGATGGAGGCAGATCAACAACTCCTGTGTGCTGTGATGCTAAAATCGCTGATTTTCTCTATGGGCTTTGGTGTGGGAGAGTGAGTGGTTTACAAACTTCAGTTTCCTGTTGGAAAAGTCAATCTCACAGTGAGATACAGACGTCAACGTGAAGATATCGTAGCCTATACCAGATGTAGATTTTATTAGCTGAGTCTTTTGTTCAGTCTCAAAAATCTGCTTTCCATTTTGTGTTGGCGTCACAGACACAAAATGGCCGACTGTGCATGTCTGTGAGTTTGTGTCACTGAAGTCATTCTCAACAAAAGATTTCAAACACTGAGGTCAGAAAAGAACACGTTTGAACTCACTGTCTTTAGATTTTTAAAGTGTTGTTGAAGGAGATACTGAAACACTGGCAGCCATTTTGTATTCTAGACGCCAAACACAAAATGGCTGCCAGCAGGGACACAAGGGAAAATCCGATTTTTGCCACTTAAAAAAAGACTCAGCTTATTGAATCCACGTTGTAATTCTACAATATTGTCTTTCTCTCACTGTTAGACAGACTTTTCCAACAGGAAACTGAAGTTTGTAAACCACTCACTCTCCCACACCAAAGTCCATAGAGAAAATCAGCGATTTTAACATCACTGAGATAAAACACAGACAAACACCTTAAGAAATCAAGTGTTGTCTATGAAGCCAAACACAGACTCCTGGTCAAATGGAGTTCATACAGTGGGACGAGGTCTTTTATGAACAAACACTGAGCCATAATGTGCTGCTGCTTTGCATCCAAAGTTAATATTAACTAACTGCTCAGAATGATATAGTGAGGTGACTTTGACTGTGGGTTTGACTGTGACCTGCTGCTTCTGCCTGAGTGTGGATCATTTTGTCTCAGCTCATTTTCAAATCACTAAATAGAAACGAGTCGTCTTTAAAGACAAACAACAGAGCTTCTGAACACATCTGCTGACACACAAGTAAGTACATATTTATTATATATATCTATATCTATATGTGTACTGTATATAGATATAGATACACACACACACATATGTATGTATATATATATATGTCTATATATATATATAGACATAAAGATATATATATTGTGTGTAAATATATGACCCAAATATTTTAATTAAATATATTAATATTCCTGATCGACCTCATCCATTTATCTGCATCTGTGGTTTTTCCTGTTTCATAACATTTATGGTAAAATAATATGTCACAAAGCTGGACGGGTAGACGGATGGATGGATGGATAGGTGAATGGATGAATGAATAATTGTGGTTGGTGGACATAAGGATGGATAGATGGACAGATGGTTGGACGTCTGTCTTTTCATGTGTTGTTTGTTGACTTGTTTTGTCTCAGGCTGGTTGGATGGATGGATGGATGGACAGATGGTTGGACGTCTGTCTTTGTGACTTGACTTGTTTTGTCTCAGGTTGGTTGGATGGATGAAGAGATGGTTGGACGTCTGTCTTATCATGTGTTGTTTGTTGACTTGTTTTGTCTCAGGTTGGTTGGATGGATGGACAGATGGTTGGGCGTCTGTCTTATCATGTGTTGTTTGTTGACTTGTTTGTCGTCAATGATGGACAGGAGGTGGTTGGACATCATTCTCTCAGTCCTGATGGTTGGACATCTGTCTTTTCATGTGTTTGTTGACTTGTTTTGTCTCAGGTTGGTTGGACAGATGGATGGATGGACAGAAGGTTGGACGTCTGTCTTTTCATGTGTTTGTTGACTTGTTTTGTCTCAGGTCAATGATGGACACGGAGGTGAACAGCGACATCATTCTCTCAGTTTACATCATCTCCTTCCTGATTGGTTTCCCGTCCAACGTCCTCGCTCTCTACGCCTTCAGTGTCAAGATCCACTCCAAGCCACGACTTACGGACATCCTGCTCCTCAACCTGACCGTGTCCGACCTGCTCTTCTTGCTCGTTCTTCCTCTGAAGATGCATGAGGCGGTGTCAGACATGTTGTGGAATCTGCCCTCCGTCCTGTGCAGCCTCACTGCTTTTATCTTCTACACGACCATCTACACCAGCTCCTTGTTGCTGATGGCAGTCAGCGTGGTGCGCTACATTGGAGTCATGTTCCCCATCGAATATCATCTGCTGCAAAGACCTTTGTATGCAATCATGATCAGTGCTGTTATTTGGATCATTGCAGGAGCACATTGCAGCATCAGCATCATTGTCCAGGAGCATCCAGACTTAGCTGCTAACACCACCCTTCTTAACGACAGTATCTGCTTTAGGGAATTCTCAGAGAAGCAGCTCCAGATTCTCCTCCCGGTGCGTGTTGAAGTTTTCTTCGTGCTCTGCCTCGTGCCTCTTCTAGTTTGTATTTACTGCTACTTGCACTGCATCTGGATCCTGTACAGACGCCCCAGAGTTCCTCAGAACCAGAAGCGGAAGGCGATCGGCATGGCCCTGGGAACTCTAGCTGTGTTTCTCGTGTGTGTGATTCCATACAACGTCTCTCACTTGGTGGGTTTCTTTCAGGTCCTCAGCCCACCATGGAGAGACTACGCGTTGCTTCTCTGTGTCTTCAACACCTGCATTGATCCCATAATCTTCTACTTTTCTTCTTCAGCTTTCCGCTGCATGGGTGAAAAGTCCATTTTCAGGAAGCGTGGACTCAATCGATTTAAAATGCAGGGAACAAGCTCAAGCTAAAGATACCCCATAATAATCATATAGGATAGAATAGAATAGACTAGAATAGCCTTTGTCATTGTGATGCATACAAGGAAATTAGAGTGCAACTCCTTTGGTGAATAAGAAACAATTTAAGGACAATTAAAACAATAAAAAAAACGAATGAAGGGGTAAAAATGTTGTAATATAAAATAAATAAGCTATATGCATGAAAAAGAGGAGAATGTGGAGAGTGGGGTGGCTCTGTAGGAATGCTTGGTATTTGAATAAACATGATCTAGAGTCTTATCCCCTCTGGTGGCACACTTCACATACTGGATGAATTTAGGGAGGACAGTCTTTAAGCACGCTTGGTTCAAGTCGCCGGCAACAATTTGGACTCCGTCTGGGTGGGCGAGCTGTCGTTTGTTGAGGGTAGCGAGCAGGAGCCTAAGTGCTGTGCTAACGTTAGCATCCTATGTCCTCTGGTATGTTGTGGGTTTGCTGGAATTTGATGTATCGGGAAGTCAAACCGTAGGCCCAGATTAATCAAATCCTCTCGAGTATAAGTGAAAGTGTCCTGACATGTGCCCGATAACTTACTTAAATAAACATTAACAAACAAAATAAGCCCCAATTATACTGTATGTAGGTCCATAATGCAACAGTTACATATCTGGCTTCAATCCTATGATTGTATTGAACAAGTGCTGCAACAGTTAACTATTGTTCATTTTTTAAATTAGGGTTTGTCTCAGACCCACTGAAATATTTTATAGTGGCAACAAAGGTGTTTTGAAGTGTGGTTGTATGAGGCACTAACACAATTGACTCTGCAGTGAGTCCCACAGGCAAAAAAAGAACCATGAAGAGGCCGCAAGGAGATCAACCACAGCCAAATACAGACACCAAGGTCCTCAAGAGCCAGCAGGGGGTAATGGAACATTACCAGCAGGGGGTGGCTCACTCCACTCACGAGAGTCAGCTGATTGTGAGACAGAAAAACCATCGGAGTAAACATCTCATGGATGGCGAGACAAACCTCGATGTCTTGTTGAAGTTGACCACACAAGGCTGTGTATGAATGTGTTAGTACTTCATACAACCAAGAAATTGAACTACGTTCAAATGTCTTATTTAGTGACTTCAGTGTTTGAAATGCTTTTGTTCAGGTTGACCTCAGTGACACAAAGTGACCACACGAGGCAGCAGTGAGTATGTGTCAATGCACATGTCAATAAATGTATTAGTGTAAACAGCACATTCACTTTTAATAAAAAACCAAAAAAAAACAGAGGACAGTGTCACAGTTTATTGTTTTACAATAGTTTGTCCATTTAGGAATGAGAAGTGACGTCTTTGCACCTTCGACACCGTGTGTGATGTTTAACGTGAGCCGGACACTCTTCTGCACTCGTGCATTCTGTAGGCACACATGTAGAATATACCTGCAAAAAACCACAACACACATCAGCTTTACACTGAGACACAACAACACACATCAGCTTTACACTGAGACACAACAACACACATCAGCTTTACACTGTAGACATCATACCTGCACAAAAACCACAACACATCATACAGCTTTACACTGAGAACACAACAACACACATCAGCTTTACACTGAGACACAACAACACACATCAGCTTTACACTGAGACACAACAACACACATCAGCTTTACACTGAGAACCAACAACACACATCAGCTTTACACTGAGACACACATCAGAGCACACATCAGCTTTTTACACTGAGAACCAACAACACACATCAGCTTTTGCTGAGACACAACAACACACATCAGCTTTACACTGAGAACCAACAACACACATCAGCACACAACAACAGCACACATCAGCTTTACACTGAGAACAACAACACACATCAGCTTTTACACTGAGACACAACACACAACAGCTTTACACTGAGACACAACAACAACATACATCAGCTTTACACTGAGACAACAACAATACACATCAGCTTTACACTGAGAAACAACAACACACATCAGCTTTACACTGAGACACAGCAACTGCTGAGAAACAACAGCACACATCAGCTTTACACTGAGAACCAACAACACATCAGCACAACAACAACATCAGCTTTACACTGAGAAACAACAACACACATCAGCGTTACACTGATAACCAACCACACATCACACACTGACACCCCAACAACAACAACAACACACATCAGCTTTACACTGAGACACAACACACATCAGCGTTACACTGAGAAACAACAACATCAGCTTTACACTGAAACAACAACACATCAGCTTTGCACTGAGAACCAACAACACACATCAGCTTTACACTGAAACAACAACACATCAGCTTTACACTGAGACACAACAACACACATCAGCTTTACACTGAGACACAACAACACACATCAGCTTTACACACATCAGCACTGAGACACAACAACACACACTTTACACAGAAACAACAACACACACAACACACAACTTTACAGAAACAACAACACACAACAGCTTTACACTGCACACAACACACACACTGACACAACAACACACATCAGCTTTACACTGAGAAACAACTACACACATCAGCTTTACACTGAGACACAACAACACACATCAGCTTTACACTGAGACACACATCAACTTTACACTGAGAAACAACAACACATCAGCTTTACTGAGACAACAACAACAACACACAACAGCTTTACACTGAGAAACAACAACAACACACATCAGGGGCTTGTTTCAGAAAGTTAAAACCTTAACTCTAGGTTGGTCAACTCTGAGCTGTCAAACTCTGAGTTTTTGGTTTCAGAACAGCTGATCAGCATTAGTTCAACTCTGAGTATGTGCACTCTGAGTTAAGCGTGTGCATTGGGAATGAAAAAAGCCATCATCAATGGAGCACTGATACTATGATTCACCATGGCAACAGGTAAACAAAGAGCACAGCCTCCATTTTAATCCAGATGAGCAGAAATATTAACACATGCCAATGACCATGACATTTATCTTCAAAAACAGGATTGAAGAGAGGAGTTAATAAATGAACATTATTACATTTTATACAGCGTAATCCACTCATTCATCATTTAACAGACTTTAATTTCATTAATGGATGATAAAATGCTGCAGTCCTACCATTATGTTACATTTGATTTGATATTTATTCAGCTGTAACCTGACGACACACAAACTGAAGATGAGAACATGGATCAAACTGATAAAACATAGTTGACTTATGGACCTATAAATATAAAGTCCAACTGAAGTGTCCATGTTCAAACTGACTCACTTTTTTTGACTCTATTTGACATTAAAACATCTTCCTCAACGCTATTTCATGACTATATTTCCATGTGTAAATATAAACACAGTCACTGAAATGCTTTTCGTCTGCATCTAGATTCAAAAAGTCACTTCTAAACTGCAGTGAAGTTAAAGTGTTTCCAGCTGCATCAGAAATATTCACACCAGCTATAATCTTCATCATGATGTGATCTATGACAGAAACATTTCACAACAATGTCTACAGTGATGATGAGCCTACAGTGTCACGGTAAAACAATCTGACAGAGTCACAGTGTTGGTGCGAACTACGGGGGAGCCAGCCCTCTCACCCCCCCTTAATGAGACATGAGCAAACATGATTTGTGAGATTTTGGGGGCGTTTCTATTGTCTGATTTTGGGGGCGTCTATCTAATATTGTTTTTTTGATTGATTGGATTCAGATTTGATGCGTGTGTGGAGGTTGGATTTGATATGTGCTGACTTAAGACAAGTAGACGTACAGGCTTGTAATCATGGATGTGTTGACTTGAGTATGTACCTAAACCGTGTCGTGCCGTGCCGAGGCGAGTAGAGCCGGTGGAAATACGCCTCAAGTCCTCGCTCTGAGGCACGCGCTTTACACTGAGAAACAACAAGTGTTGTGAGTGAATGAGTGTGAGTGAGTGAGTGTACAGTAACAAAGTATTTGTTACCACAATTAAAGAGTTTGAACAGCTGTATCTAATAAAGTGGCAGCTGAGCGCACACAGACGTCCTTCACATGAACAAACCTGCAAAGAAGGTCATGAGCAGAGACACCCAGCCCAGGATGTAAGACCAGGAGAAACGCCAGTCACCAAAACGCTTGCCCAGGAAGTTGACTGTCACTCCGGTGTAGATGGCCATGGCAAGAAGAACAAAGAGAGCTGAGGGACAGACACACACACACACACACACACAATCAGTGTTTACATTGTAATCCTGCTCCTGATGAAGTTTATTTTCTCTGGTCACCAAACTCTGACTAACTCACTGGAAACAAAGAACATGATGCCGGCAGCAAACGAGCGGTTGAACTTCTCAAAGGCAGAGAAATGAGCGAAGGAGAGGATTCCCGCGATGATGCCGGCGAAGCACGACATGGCGGAGAGGATCATGAAGGCCCGGGTGGCGTTCCAGTACGCTGAGGAGGGGCAGAACCACAGAGACACGATAAAGACGCTGCAGTCAAACATCATCATGAAGTATGATTCAGGATCATCTGACAACACACTGATATCCTGGTATTTCTATAGTTTCTACTACTTTGTTTTTAATTTGACCGTATGAGCAATGAAACCAATGTGTGTATTATTGCGTCTGAAATTGTTATGTTTCTCTCCCACACCTAAGTCCACCGAGAAAATCAGTGATTGAGAAGCTGCTGGTCTACTGCTGCCTCCTGAGGTCAATCTGAACAAGGGATCAACAACTCCTGTATGCTGTGATGTTAACATCACTGACTCTCTCTATGGACTTTGGTGTGGGAGAGTGAGAGGTTTACAAACTTCAGTTTCCTGTTGGAAAAGTCTGTCTAACAGTGAGAAGTGATATCGATATCGTAGACTGAACCTGAAAGTGTTTTTATTTTGTTTTTGAACAGGAAACTGAAAACCCTTCTCCTCTGCACTTTTCAAATGTCTTATTTCGTCCTTTGTTCAGATTGACCTCAGTGACACAAAGTGACCACACGAGGCAGCAGTAGACCAGCAGCTCCTGTGGCCCCATGAGCTAAAACCACTGATTTTCTCAATGGACTTTGGTCCATGAATGTACTTCTTTTGGTTCTTATGAATTAAATAACTTTTTAAAATATTGCTGGTCTAAATAGTATGAGTTCCTCCTCGGTCCCACTTACCAATGCTGTCAGTCTGCATGTAACACTTTCCAGACATGCAGTACCTCCACAGGCCCTGGTGGGCGAAGCTGCTGGACAGACGGTACTGCATCCAGTAGTCTGTTGCCGTGGAGACCACCAACAAGATGTTCCCCATGATGGCACAGAACAGGCCCCCTCCCATGAAGCTGTACATCATGAGTGACACTATGACGGCAGCCAAGGCTTCAGGCTCTGAGCAAAGAGGAGGAGACAGTGATAAAAGCACAGAGCAAGCGGTAAAGACAGCACATGACACCTCAGCTCTGGAATTCAAATCTCTAATGAAATGAAGACGTGTTTAAAGTTAACAAGCAGGGCTTAAAGGGACAGTTCGCTGACTCTCAGTGAAAACATGGCTGCCAGTACGGACACAAGGCGCAAAATCAATGTTCGCTATATAACAAAAGACTCGGCTCATAAAATCCACATCAGTTTAAGTCTATGACATCTTCAGCACATGTTCACGTCTTTTAGGCGAGTGAGTGTAAAGCACTCACACTCCCACACCAAACCCCATAGAGAAAAATCAGTGATTTAAAATTTTTTCTCTGTTGTCCATGTTGACGTCAAAAAATCACCTAAATCATGCTCCACCTGCCCCACCAGATTTATCCCTTTAACCAGAAACCCAGCAGGTTAATGTCTTACCTGAATTAATCAGGATAGATGAGTCCAATTAAGAGTCAGCCTTTCCTCAGGGAGACAGTGACAGAGAGAGTGAGGTGTGGACGAGGACGCTGGACGCTGAAATCCAAAAAAAAAACCCTTTCTCCTCTGCACTTTTCTGTTGATGGAGGCAAAATCCTTTAAAACAAACCACACGTGACTCATGCTGCATTCAACTGTACTGGGAGGACTTTGGGGGGTCAGAGGTCAGGGGTGGGTAGGTGGGTGGTGGGTGCGATGGCGTTAGGGGGGCGGGGTCTGTGGGGACATGAGGCCGCAGCACCGTCCTCGCCTGTTGTTCTAGAACTGTGGATGTGCAGAGGCTTGCACTACTGCTGTGATCAATGGAACATGCTGAGGTTCACGCTTTACACACACACACACACACACACACACACACACACACTCACAAGGTCAATGTTTGTGACAGAAGACAACCGTCTAAATAGGTACATGTGACTTTAAAATCCGATTTATTATCATCAATAAATACTGTTTTTAAAACAACCAAACATTCATGTCACTTTTACATGAATCAAAGTGAAAAATAAACCTGTATAAAACATTCATTATGAAACCAGCTGGGGGACGTGTAGACAGATCAGAGACAGATCAGAGACAGATCAGAGACGGATCAGACGGTCGTAGCCACTCTGACAGGAGGTGGAGGGACAAACGTGGGCAGAGCCACTGACCGTTCAGAGGGATTCTGGAAGAAAACAAGAATAAATCCTATAAAATACATTAATGTTCCACTTCGACGTAGTTTAATCAGACAAGACCAACGGTACCTGCCGTAATCTGTTGTAATCTGGAGGAGATTTGAGTCCTCCTGACAGCAGGTGGTGAGGAGTCACTTCAGACTGGACTGCAACTGTCTGAGTGACAAGAAAGAGGCAAAAAGAAACTGTACGACATTGTCTGAGCATCAGAGTCAGAACCACAGTGAGAAGTGGACCAGATTTAGATTTTTAAAGAAGGCTCACTTCAGAAAATCTAGGTTAGTTTAAGTCTAATTTTCCAGTGATTTTAGCTGGCGGGGACACAGGAGCTGCTGGTCTACTGCTGCCTCGTGTGGTCACTTTGTGTCACTGAGGTTAATCTGAACAAAAGGATTTCAGATGCCAAAGTGACAAATACAAAAAAATAGCAAATTAACTTAGTGATGGAGGCAGCAGTGGATCAACAACTCCTGTGCGTGTGATGTCAAAATCACTGATTTTCTCTATGAGGTTTGGTGTGGGAGAGTGAGTGGTTTACAAATTTCAGTTTCCTGTGATTTTTACACACATTTTAGTACAATCTACTCAAGATTTAAATAATGTGTTTACTCAAAACTTTTCTTATGTTACTAAATAATAGAGTGGCTCCCAGAGTTTCAGTTCAGCTGTGTACAGTGACTCTGACCTTCTCCACGGCTCTAGACACTGGATATCTCGCCTGTCGATCTGCGAAACAAACACAACCACTCAGCGTTTTCATCCCGGGAAACGTAAAGAAAAATAACATTGTGGTGATTCAGAGTTGGTGCTGAAGTCAACTTGACCCACTTCTGTTGTTGTAGAAGTAAATGCAGAGGTAGACGAGGCCGGCGAGCAGAAACAGGAAGAGGAGGCTGCAGGGGATTCCAGCCGCGATGCCGGCGATGGCAGGTCCACTGAGGCCTTCACCTGGATCCACGCACACACACACACGCGCAACCTAACCTTAAAACATATCTTTACCTTAAAATGTAGTAATTTACTGTAACCTGCTGCTGTCGGGACACAATGCCTGTCTTTATGTGAGGATGTTTATCTGAATAATATTGTATATGTTGTATGAAAAGTCCCCTTATAGCTTTACATTTACAAGGAAGACAAGTCCCCATAATGTGACTGTGTAAACAGGTTGCGGTCCCCACAACATTAGTAATACCTGGACGGACAGACACACACACACACTAATGTGCTGGCGTCTGTAATCTACACCATTTTAAGAAATTTCTTAAGATCTTCATTTTCCAGTTACACAGTGATTTTAACATCACACACACACACACAGGAGTTGTTGATCCACTGCTGCCTCCATCACTGAGTTCAAAGGTCTTATTTTCTCCTCATTTGTCAATTCGGCATTAAAAATCCTTTGTTCAGATTTAAATCAGTGACACAAAGTGACCACACGAGGCAGCATTAGACCAGCAGCTCCTGTGTCTCCGCGAGCTAAAATCGCTGCTTTTCTCTATAGGGTTTGGTGTGGGAGAGTGAGTGGTTTACAAACTTCAGTTTCCTGTCTCACAGTGAGATAAAGACGTGATCATGTGACGTAGATATCGTTTTTCCTTTGCGTCTCTGATCAGAGCTACTTTCACTTCTTCAAATAAACCTCAACTTTGCCTTAAATGACGACTCGACATACCTGGACCAATTCTCTGGACCTCAGACGGTTCTCCTTCAGTCGTACGAGCCCTGGGAACAACCCGGAAACGGTAGGTCCGCTTGGGGTCGAGGACAGACACGTCGGTCTTGCGTGCAGATCCGGGTCTCTGCTGGATGGTGCGATACTGGACCGGGGCTCGCTGAGTCTGGACGCTGCTTGGACTCAGGAGGTCCGGTCCTTTCATCTGGACGTCAAACCCTGTGAGATCAAAGCAGCAGAGGTGTGAACCACATCACACTGAACCACATCACACTGATTTCGGGGGTCTGTTCGGGGGGGGTCTGTTTTGATGTGAGTTTTTTTTGGGGATCTGTTTTTATGGGATTATTGTTTCGAGGTCTGTTTTCACAAGATTTCTTTTAGTTCCCAGAAGAAAAGGTTTCTGTTGCTCTGTGGTGGAAACGCGGCATGTAAAAGGACCAGAATGCATCCTGGCATGCACGGGACACCTGCTGCAGCGCCCCCTGTCCAAAAATATCTACATCACATGTAAAACTTTAAATCCTGTGTTGAGAAAAAGACAAATACAAACAAATGTTTTCTCGTCTTTTTGTCCTGACTGTTATGGTTTTTTATGTTTTATGTAAATACAGACCAGCATGAGAACACGACACACACACACACATTTCTGTTTTGAACACAGATGACTTCACACTCGCTGACTCACACCTTCAGTTTCACTGTGCTCGTGTTAGAATTTCATTTAAAGAAAGATTTCACCTTGAATCTTTGCAGTTTTTACCTGTGACAACAGAAGTGGGCGGGACCTCCCAGGTCAACGTGACGATGGTTCCCTCTGGATTAGAGAACAAACTGAAATCAGAGACTGCTGGTCCTGGACACACACACACAGAGAGAGAGAGAGAGAGAGAGGGATGGTGAAGTGAGGGTAAAGACTAAAGCTTTGTTTAAAGTTAACTTTGTAACTGAGGGTTCTTTGTGCTCCCAGTGAATTTAAAGTCAAACAAAAAACCCAAAGCTTATAGTCAGAGCTGACTCAGGGAAACATGAACAGTCTCATCAGTGTTTTCATCATGGTACGGCTTGGTTTGGTACAGTTTGGCACGGTAAAGCCCTGGGTCAGGCAGCAAAGTGAAGTTTGTAAACCACTCACTCTCCCACACCAAAGTCCACAGGAGGGACTGGTCTACTGCTGCCTCGTGTGGTCATTTTGTGTCACTGACATATGTCTGAATTAAATATTTTAAAGGTGAATTTTACAAATGAAGACATTTGAACTTAGTGATGGAGGCAGCAGTGGATCAACAACTCGTGTGCTGTGATGTTAAAATCACTGATTTTCTCTAATGACTTAAAGTGATTTTAACAGATGAGTCTTTTGTTAAGTGGCTAAAATGAGTAAGTGAGGAGGAGCGTCTCAGGCTGCTTCTAGACACAGCTCAGGTGAATATGAGAATGTACACATATGTGTAGGATATGACACCTTGCAGCTGGATCTCTCTGCTCTGGCTGCCCAGTGGGTTGCGGCAGGTGCACGTGTATTTTTCTTGGACAAAGTCGCTGACGTTGTAACCACGGATCTGCAGCCACGTGGTGCTGTTGCTGATCTGGTAGTTCGTCCCGTTGGCGACGTCGTCGCTGCCTCTGGACCATGACACCAGCGCCTCGGGCCGGGCGTCGCTTACACACTGCACCAGCACCACTATCCTGCCCTCAGAGTCCACTGTGGTTCTCAGAGCAGGGAGGAACTGGACTGGACTCACTGAGGAGGAGCAGGAGGAAGAGGAAGAGGTTTTACTTTTGCTCAGATTTAAAAATCTATGTCCTGTTTTCTGGGTGTGGTTTTACAAGATTATTTTTTTTACTCTGTTTTTACGAGATTTTGTTTTCGGGTCTGTTTTTACGCAACTCTGTTTTTACGAGATTTTGTTTTCGGGTCTGTTTTTACGCAACTCTGTTTTTACGAGATTTTGTTTTCGGGTCTGTTTTTACAAGAGATTTTTTTTCAAGTCTGTTTTTACGAGATATTTTTTCAAGTCTGTTTTTACGACATATTTTTTCAAGTCAGTTTTTACGAGATTTTGGTTTTTTTTTACTCGGTTTTTACGAGATTTTGTTTTCGGGTCTGTTTTTACGCAAAATATTTGACTGTTTTTACAAGATTTTTTTTACTCTGTTTTCACAAGCTTTTGTTTTTGGGTCTGTTTTTACAAGAGATATTTTTTCAAGTCTGTTTTTATGAGATTTTTTTCGGGTCGTTTTTATTGCAAAAAAATGTGCGTAAAAACACGATTAAGGTCACCTGTCTGTTGTTACCGGCGACTGACTATAAAAGGCACGATAGCTTCGGGACATCAGCTTAGTCTTGGTCTGACATGCTTGCTCAACAGTGACACCTGGTGGTGATCTGGTGTTACAAACGTACTTGCGGTGATGTTGCACTGATTGTTTTGGAGGGGGTGGACGGCCATGCACGTGACCACTCTCCCGTCAAGGTCTTCTGAGGAGGAGACGGTCAGGCTGAAGTCATCGACTCCACTGATGCTGACGCCCAGTGCCGGGAAAGACAGCTCCGCCTGTGGAGCGCCCCCTGGCCACTGACAGTGGTACTGCAGCTGGGTGTTGTCATTCACCGACTGTACAGAACACGTCATGTTGGCCGACGGCTTCTCTGCTCCATGACAGAGTTAGAATTGGAGTTAGTTCACATTTATGATGCTTTTCTTTTCCACAGACTCAAATGAAGCATCATAACAAACATCGTGACACAGAAGGAATTTGAGCTTTTCCAGAAACAAAGTCTACAAACCATAAACGTTTAAAGTCAAAGTCTTTTGCCGTTTTGCTCCTGTCTCATCGTTGACCAACGTGCACGTGTAAACGCCTCCTTGACTGATCTGCACATTTGTTCGATTCAGGACTCCGTCGTGCGAAGTGGGAAGAGTCTGATCACCAAAGATCCACTGGGCGGTCGGCCGCGGAAATCCGCCGGCGCTGCACACGAGGCTCAGCGAGTCGCCGGACACGTAGAAAGGCTGAGGTGGACGAGCCTCGAGTGTAGGCTCGTCTGGACCATCTGGAGATGAAGAGACTTATGAGAAAGTGAGAGGCCCCGCCCCACAACTCAGCAGGGGTCAGTAAAAATAAATACGTTATATGATGCATAACATTTTGTTATAAACAAAATGTTTAGAGCGTGTTTCTCAAACAGTGGGTTAGGACCCACAGATGGGCCGTGGGTCATGTTTTTGGGGTACCCAAAATGTGTGATGAACTTGCTGCACATTTCTAGGAAATGTTTCTTTTACCAAAAAAACATCAGACATTTGGTGAAACCACAAACCACAGATTACAGGGAACTCTGTTCCTCGGGTAAATAAGTTCCTGGAAATGTTGGTGGATAAACGAGGCCTGGATCTTACACAGCACAGTGACATTAATGTGAGTTTCCACGCGGCTGAAGGGGTTGGTCAGTAACAGCGTGTACCGCCCGGTGTCGCTGCGGTTAGGTTGGTGGATCACGACACTCCTTTGCTCCACAGTGTAGTGTGACGTGGTTTCTAATGCACTGCCTTTGAAGAACCACACGTGGTCCTGGACCACGCCCTGTGACATGGAGTACTGCAGAGTGAAGCGGTCGCTTCCCTCTTTGATGAGATCAGGCTGCACTTTCAGATCCACGTTCTGGAAGATTTCTGTGAAAGCAGAGGAAGAGGATGAGCAGGACGAAGAACAACATCTGCACTCTTTATTATATGTAACATGTGCCCTTCTTTTCTAATGACATCCTAATGTCTTATTTAAATGTTTGTTTTTTAAGTGTACTTGTATGAAGTGTTTGTAACCAGAGAGTCGCCGGTTCAAATCCCCACCCGGCCAAAAAAAAAAGGGCTGGGGTACCCCTGAGCAAGGTACCCAACCCCTATTTTCACTGCTCCTAATTCTAGGATGGGTGAAAATGCAGAGGAATACTTTCCCTAAGGGGATTAATAAAAACTAACTTTAAAAACAGAGTTTAGCAAACTTAACAAAAGACGCATCATTTTAAGTCTACTAATAAGTCTAGTCTTCAGAACATGTTCACGTCTTTATCTCACTGTTACACAGACTTTTCTAACAGGAAACTGAAGTTTGTAAACCACTCACTCTCCCACACCAAACCCCATAGAGAAAATCAGTGATTTTAGCTGGCGCGGAGACAGGAGCTGCTGGTCTACTGCTGCCTCATGTGGTCACTTTGTGTCATTTATTTAAATCTGAACAAAAGGATTTCAAAACATGTTCTGAGGATATCGTAGACTTGAACTGACATAGATTTCTATTACTTCAGCTCTTTGGTTTAGTCGCTAAAAATGTTTTAACTCCTCCTTTGGCCTCGTTTCAATCTGCTGGACTCACCAAACACTGCGAGAGTGAACAAGGCCACAGCTTTAGCCAGTCCGGACTTGGTCAGTTCGACACTGTAGTTCCCGCCATGGTCCACGGCCACGTTCACGAAGGTCAGGGATCCGTCGTCCTGGATGGTCAGCACCCCCCTGTAGTCTGCGGCTACGTCTGCGGTCTCACTGGAGCCAACGGTCCAGGTGAGGACGGGTAAAGATCCTCTGAACCAGGTGACCACGGGGTCTGTGGCTCCACTGAAGGTCACAGCCAGGGTTACGTTGCTGCCGGCTCGTCCAATCACACGCGAGGAACCGACAGGAGAGATGTTCAGACTGCAGTGAGCACCTGTCCAGGAAGTCCAGCCCTCATTCATTCATTCATAAACCAGTGTTGTAACGTAACAAAGTACAAAACTCACATATCTGTACTTTACTTTATTTATTGTTCTAACATCTTTCACTGCACTACACTTCCTTTAACTCTTTGTTACTCGTTACTACGAAGAAGAGTTGCTATTATGGTCTGTATTTATATAGAGATTTTCTAGTCTTGATGAGCTGCTTTACACTACAGATTTCAGTCACATTCACATGCTGCAACATGGGCTTAAATGTCTTTGCTCAAGGACACAGACGAGCAAAACCAGGAATTTAATCCACAACCTTTCAGTGGAAAGACAACTCACTCACTCACTCACAGAGTATGTGCCTGTCTGTCCGTCTGTCTCACAAGAATCAGGTCAGTTTTTTTTTTGTTATTTTTTTAATGTAAAATCAAACATGTGTAGAAAGTTGTAAACAGACTTAATGTTGTGATCTTACCCTGAAGAGAAAAGTGAAGAAAAATCAGCACCAAAACTGAACTCCATCTCCATGATCCATCCAGTCGCAGCATGTCAGCACAAACAATGAGAGAAATCTGAAAATTCTGAAATATAACAGGGGTTTGTTTTAATGTTTCCAGAAGAAAGAAAGAAAGTGTCCTTGTTGTTGAGGTGACTGTGTGTGTGTGTGTGTGTGAAAAGTGTACCTGAGACACTCACCTGTGCTGAGTCAAAGCCCTGATTATGTATGTGAAGCCACACCCCTTATCTCCACACACACACACAACGCTGGTCTCAGTCTTTGTGGACATGTACACACACACTCACACAGTAGAGTTTATTAAGGAAATCCGATGACACTGACTCCACGTTTTGACTTGATGAAAAACGTTTTTGCACAAATAACAGAAGCAGGTACAATTCTCAGACTGAGAATCACTCACTATTTTAAGTCAGACTTTTCTAACAGGAAACTGAAATTTGTAAACCACTCACTCTCCCACACCAAACCCCATCGTGATCCAATGCTGCCTCCATCACAAAGTTCACATGTGTTATTTTGTCAAATTGGGCTTTTAAAATATTTAATTTAGACATACTTCAGTGACACAAAGTGATCACACGAGGCAGCAGTAGACCAGCAGCTCCTGTGAGCCCACAAACTGAAATCACAGGTTTTCTCTGTGAGGTTTGGTGTGGGACAGTGAGTTTGTTACAAACTTCAGTTTCCTGTTGGATAAGTCCGTCTACCCGTTAGATAAAGACGTGAAACATGTTCTTATCATAGATTTCAAAAAGGTTCTGCTGTTTTTACTTTGTATTTTCATTCAAAAATGATGACGGGATTCAAAGGAGAGTAAAAAAGAATCATATTCAGGAATTAGAACAATGGAGGAGTTTATTGTTGTTATTGTGGTTTAGTTCTGTAAGGTGAAAGAAGCATTTACGACGACTTTACCTTTTTTTGCTCGCACACACACACACACACAAACACACACACAGAGACACTGGGGACCGTTTAAACTGTGAAGGACATATTTACATATATATATACCATTTACATAAACAGATATACATGAAGTCTCACGTTACATGATCATCAGTGGCTTGTGATAGAAAACCACACCCCTGTACGAATTAAAGTGATAGTTCAGATTTGTTTTGGTCATGTGAGAGACAGACGGTGAGTGCCCCCTGCTGCTGAGAACCACTCAAACGTGGCTTCCAGCGACAACGACGTCTGAAGAACGTGTTCAACCACACGTGAAAAAACCCTGAACTGTCCCTTTAAAGGATGTCCATCAGTGGAAGGTGGTGCTGTTAGAGAAGTGGACAGTGTCTCTGTGTGTTTGTCCTCACAGTCTCACACAGAGGGAGGAAAGTCCTGAGTCCAGTTCTTCATCAAAAACCTCCTGAAAACCACAACACACAACATTAATTATTCAAAACATAATCTGACTGCGTCCAGGTTAGGATTACAAACGAGACGGCTGGAGATTATCTAATGGTTCTATATATGTATATGATTAGATCAGGTTTAGTGAGTTTTCAGCTCCTAAACTGTCAATATTTCCTGATTTTATTTCAAAAATAAAAGTCTCCATATCCGTTTAAGACATTAAAACAATCCCATACATTTCAAAATAAAAGTCTCCCTAGCCACGAATCACGTTGAAATCCCACAGACGCCATACTATAATCAAAGTCATTATTAGAATTGTGGTCTGACATGAGAACATTTTCACTTTGGAGACTGAGACTAAAAATATTTACTAAATTTCACCCCAGTATTTCAAACTATAAACCACTAATTAACAAATGAAAAAAAAACCATATTCTTTACATACTTACATGATAGAAAACATCTTCACAAATAAGAGAAAGGTAGAATTCAGTCCATAGTAAGAAGCGGTTCTCACCCCTCTGCTTGGTTGTGCCCTTTGACCTCGTCTATATCTTGCCCGTCTCCTTCAGCTTGGACACCAGGTCGCCCACCGTCTCCACCTTTATCCCCGCCAGCCTCTGTGGGGGCTCGTCCACTCTCAGCACCTCCAGCCGTGACGTCAGCTCCACGCCTAAGTCTGCGGGCTTCACGTTAGCGATTTTCTTCTTCTTAGCTTTCTGAGAGGTTCGAAAAGACACGGGAGAATCATGTGCAGACGCTGTACACACTAACTATATCTATTAACTGATGTCCACATGGCTAGAGAGTGCCTCTTACACTGACAACCAAGTGAAAACATGGCTGCCAGCAATGACAAATGAAATGTAGCCAATTTTTTCTCCACTTTAAGAGCCAAAGAACCACCTAGGTGTCGTTTGTTTTTCCCATGATTCTTTGCAGCCTACCATGATATTGGGCAACGTGGCATATCTGGGCGTGTTGAGTCGCAGGTCTGCCGTCAGCACAGCCGGCGTGTTGATTTTAATCGTCTCCAGGCCGCCATCGATCTCTCTCACCACTTTAATCTTGTCTCCTTCCAGTGACACCTCTGACGCAAACGTGCCCTGAAGAGGAAAACACCAGTCAACATTTAAATAAATTAATCCCCAACCGATTTGGTCAGTTTGAGCACTTTTTTTCAGTATTTAAAACAAGTTTTCAGCTTCTTAAATGTGAATACTTTCTCATTTCTGTGATTTTCCAGCTTCTTAAATGTGAATGTTTTCTAGTGTCTGTGATTTTTCAGCTTCTTGTTCATTTACGTTGGGTGCAAATCACTAAAACTCAAAATGGCCAACTTCCTGTTGAGTTGAGGCCATGTTTCCAAATCGTGTTGGGACGATAACATCTTCCCGCCAAGTTTCAGGGAATTTGGTGAAACTTGATTTTCAGTTTCCATCTTAGGGGGCACTACAGTACAGACCCTCGGGCAACGCACGGCAGCCTTTTCAGCTCCTGGCATTTGTGCTCAGGCCCTAATTAATGCAATTCATACGGTAACACTGGTATCAATAACAGTGGCTACTCTGAGATGGTGGGACAAGGCGTGTGGCCCCATAAAGGCTTGGACCGGCCCTGTTCTGTGGTTTAGTCATCACCTTGAGCTTTTTTATTTCTGCAGTGATAATAAAAAAAATCTTTTTGTTTGAAGATATGCCAAACTACAATCTCTGCGCTGTCAGATGGCTCCATCTACAGGCGAGTTGGTGGAAGTTCACGGCAGGTGTAAGTGACCATGACCTTTGACCTGCTCTGCTGATGTTTACCTGTTCACTGTCGCTCTCACTGACTCAAGCTAGTCACCACTGATAAGGCAGCAGAGTTCAGACCGACGCCAAAGACCAACATCAGAAATACACTTATATTATGTTTGTATATTTCCAGTTATATGATATAAATTAACAGGATTCACAGTTCTCTCATTTTCTATGATATTTTGCTGTAATATTTTTTTTGCTCTTGTTTTTGCACCAGCAACCAGAACAAATTCCTTGAACTGCGTCAGCTACACCTAATACCCCCAGTACTGTTCTACCGGTTCAGAAAAGGTGGATGTGAGTCACCTGAGGCCAGTCTAGCAGAGCCGCGGTCATCTGTCCTGTCTGGTTACAGTCGTCATCGATGGCCTGTGAAAGTCATACACATCACAGATTTATTTATTACATTTATTTCTACAAAATATTTAACAGCCCGCTGTAAACATGCTGTTGTGACTGATGTTTACATTTTACAACTTCTGTACCTAGTTAGACCTTATAAACAAAAACACATATTAATATTACAATCAAAATAGAGAGCTGCATAAATGAATCGCCAACTATTTTTGATAATTAGTTTGGTCAGTTTGAGTGCTTTGTAATACTTAAAACTAGTTTTCTTAAATGTGAATATTTTCTACTTTCTGTGATTTTTCAGCTTCTTAAATGTGAATATTAAAAAAACACTCAAATCGATTTATGGAATATCAAAATAGGTGGTGATTCATTTAGTAGACGATTAATAAACAACTAATCGAGTACTTGTTGCGGCTCTCGTCGTGCTTTTAAGTGCGGGGTTAGTTAACGCTGCGGTGTCACCTGTTTGCCGAGGATGACAAGCTGAGCCTCCTCCTTCTTGGCCAGAGCAGCCAGAATCTTAGAGACGTGCAGCGGGCCCAGGGTTTCATAGTCTTTCCCGCTCACTTCCACATGAATGCCTCGGTCTGCCCCCATGGCGAGGGCAGTGCGGATGGTCTCCTGATAAGTGTAAAAACACAGACATGACATTGATTAAAACAACAACAAACCTGTCTCCAGATTCTGGATTAGATTAGAGGTCACGGGTGCAGAGTCTCTTGGTGCTATCTCGCCCACCTGAGCTTGCTGTGGTCCACAGCTGACGGCCACAACCTCCTTGATCAGCTTCTTCTCCTTCAGCTTGACCGCCTCCTCCACGGCGATCTCACAGAAGGGGTTCATCGAGTGTTTAACGCCATCTGTCACCACACCGCTGTTGTCGGGCTTCACGCGAATCTGAGCGGGAGTGACACGCACAGAACAGAGTCACAATGGGATATCATCTCTACAAATCTCCAGGTGTGTACATTGGGTTTTGGAGATAATCTTATATTTTATTTATAAACCCCAGCCCTTGTATCCTATAATATTTTGTATGCAAACAAATGACTCAAAACTACACAAAACAACAACAAGCAGCACAAGACATGTGTCCCAAAAAAATTGCGATATGGTTGTGTTTTGTTGACGTGTCAAAAAAGAGCAGCAGGGGTTGAATGAAGATCTGGCTGAGAGCAGCTGAAGCAGGAGTGTTCAAGCAGCTGCACACTGATATTGATTATGGTGCCCATGTGCTTCATATCTTCCAGACATGAAGGAGGAACACACATTTGCAACAATTACTCATTTATAATCGATCCCTCGCAAAACTTAAGTGTTTTTTTAAAAAAACCCACAAAAATAGGAATTAAGACAAATGTAAGAGATTATGATTATAGTTGCAATTTCATTTGCGAAAATACTTTTTTAGTCAATCTTTAGTGAAACATTGCTGTATTATAAACTTAAACTATAAACTAGACTAAAAACCTGACCACATAATCTCACCATGCAAGGCAAGAATTAAAAAAATAAATATATGCGCACACACACATATGTGTGTAAATGTGTGTGTATATATACACACATACATGTATGTACGTATGTGTGTGTGTGTATATATATGTGTGTGTGTGAATACACACATATATATATATACATATATATATATATATATATATATATATATATTGATATGCTCCTCGTCTGTGACAAACTTTGAATCTGAATCTTACACAACTGCTGTTCGCTGGCATTAGCATGCTAACGTTATCTTACAGAGCTCAGAAAGTCGTCATGAGTGACGACGGGACAAAAAAAAAAGAACATTTAAACAAAAATGACGCGGTGAAAACGGTAGAATCTCGTTTACCTTGACAGCGTAGTCAATGACACGCTTCACTCCGACGAGAACGCGACCAGACATGGTTTGAAGCAGCAAAGATAATGTCACCGCGGTGAACCTTCACCTTACCAACACAACACCGGACGTATTTCACTGTGACTCCACTGAGACAGCGCGGAGGGTACCGCCTACCGGATCAGCTAATGAAATGCTGCGGGACACGCCCCCTCTCCACTCTGATTGGCTGGCTGCGTTGTTAAATTCAACTCCCAAGTTAAAAATACAATGAGGTTCAGCGATGATTTAATATGAAAATAAAAATGAAATAAAATAAGATTACAGTCCCCACAAAAGCACAGTTATACAGTATATATGTACTATTTCTTTGAACAATCTAACTATCGTAAAAAAGTTACCAGCAAGCGACACGGTGCTCCTCACATAATATTCGTCGTAAAACACGATCCGACAAAGGAACGTTCCGTTTTATGTAGGGCAAAGATCAGAGCGAGCAACTCAGCAGTACGGACGAGGATAAGGGCCACAAATGAGTCTTTTTGGAAACAATATAAAGAAACTGAAATCATTAATTCATGAATTAGCCCTTCCATTAATCCTGCCCACACACAAGGTTTATAATGTTCAACTTTTACTGAAATATTAAATATTAAAATAATAAAACATAATAAAAAGTACAAGAGGTTTCTGTGTGTGACATTATCAAATAAAGGCTCATTTAATCTCACAAACCTAATAAATCACTGGAGTGACATTGGTCAAATTTAATAGTTATAATAGATTCACATGTGTGCAAACTGAACCTCATACTTACCAGGGTTTCTTTCTTTGTTTATATACTTACATCCTCATTAGCCTGTAGCAGTGATTCCCAGATATGTTTTGGGCCCCAAAACTAATTTGAATACATAAAACGATGTTGATTGTTGTTACGGAAAACAGACTGACAGGAAAATATGGAAAAAAAGGACAGACTGAAGATGGTCTGAAAAAAAGAGACAGAAACAAAGAAAAAAGACAGAAAGAAAGACTAAAAGGGTGGATATATGGAAAGGAAGGAAAGACAAACTTACAGAAAGTAAAGAAAGACAAAATGAAAGAAAAGAACAGGTCCAAGATCAATTATCAACAACAGTCTCCATTTTAACTGAGGTCAACAACAATCCAGTCTTTAAAACGGTCACAGAATCTATCTCAGCAAATCCCGGCACAATATCGAACATTCGATCAATTCAAAAGACCCTAAAATTCCAGAAAATGTCAGTTGAACGGCAACATTTATTAAGGGCATTTCTAAACTCTCTGTTTTAAGAGACGGGCTTTGGTGCGTATGGCGACAGCACTGAGGAGAGCCGGAAGTACTGGAACTGAATCGGACTCCGCGCTCGGGTCACGCGGGGAGAACTGCAACGATTTGGTGAACGAATCTTTATAGTGAACTGATTCCAACGATTCAGTACACCGAAAAGAACGGTTTTTCCCATAACCAGATCACGTGTCCCTCTTTCTCCCCCCGTATCTATCTCGCTCTGCCTCACATGACCTGAGTGTTTGTCCTCGTGATCACTCACTTCCACCTCAGTCTGTGTCACTCACTGAATATCACGTTTTTTTTCCGCGCTCACCCTGATGGATATGCTCGAACAGAGTCTGGACACCGTAAGGTAAACTGAACCGAACCGAGCCGACACACTGACAGATACAAGCTAGCCGCTACATGCTACCCCACCGGCAGCTAGTTTGTAGGAAGCTAACCGAGGCCTGAGCTAAGAAAGAAAAACAAACAAACAAACAAACAAACAGCCTTTAATCCGATTCCAGTGTAAAGAGACTGAATGTGAGATAGTGTTTCCGCTGACACGACAGCAACTAAAAAACACGAACTATTCAATCTAAACTACGATTACGACGAGTTTGACAACAGGAGCGCAGCTAAGTTAGCTTCCGCTGGCTAATATAAACAAACCGAGCACACAATATTCACAAAGTTCTGTTTTTAATGTCAAACATGTTAAACTGAAGAGCGCTTTACAATAAATAATAATAATACAACTGTTGTAATTTAATGAGTCGATATATTAAATATTTTATCTCTAAAACGAAGACTTGGCTGAATTTGTTCAGGGCTACAACAACCAATACTAAATTTATCAATCATGTGAGAGAATTTATGGAGAATTAACTGGAAATTTTGGCAATAATCGATAACGAAATATACAATATTATTACAAACAAGTTTCTGTGTTTCTTTGCTCCATAAACCTTCAAAAACCTAAATGAAATAACGCAGGCAATCATACAATAACTGTTGTGATGATAATAAATATTATGATAACAAGTTGGGTGGCAAAGATTAATTGATTATTAACCGATAACTAAATGAATCACCAACTCTATAACCATATTGTTTAAAATCAGTGTGTATGATTTTTTTCTGCTTCTTAAATGTGAATATTTCCGGGTTTCTTTGCACAAAATATATATATATATATATATATATATATATATATATATATATATATATATATATATATATATATATATATATATATACATATATATATTTGGGCCTGAGTACTTACACGGTGGTACAAGCCCTATGGGGAGAAAAGAAATTCTCCCCAAAGGATCACAGTTTTCACCCATTCACAAATCTTTCACTCACATTCACACACTGCAACATAGGCTTCAATGTCTTTGCTCAAGGACACATGTAGTCGAGCAAAGCCAGGAATTGAACCCACAATCTTCCAGTTGAAAGACAACTCACTGTACTACTGAGAAAGTGACTTTTGACACTTAAGTAGAGTAAATGTCATAAACCTTAAGACTTTTACTGAAGTAATTTTATAAAAAAGTGACTTCAACTTCTACCAAAGTCATTTTCTGCTAACATACTTTTACTCAAGTTTCACTTTATACAAGACTATTTGCAGCTTTAATCATCACTATTGTGTTTCTTTAAGGACTTGAATTGTTTCTGTTTTGCAGCCAAGAAAAACAAGAAGAAGAAGTGGACCAGGGATCTGAAGGTAAGAACTAATGTACCAGGGTGTTTGAGTATTCGCTTGGTCCATAAAATGTCAGATGCTGATCAAACCTGGAAAAGAGGATGTTCTCAAATGTCTCGTTTTTGTCTACAAACTAAACCGATTGAGATTTAATGGTTTCTTTGTTTTATGGAGCAAAGAAATTAGAAAATATTCACATTTAAGAAGCTGAAAAATCACAGAAAGTAGAAAATATTATATATATATATATATATATATATATATATATATATATATATATATATATATATATATATATATACATATATATATATATATATACATATATATGTGTGTATATATATGTATATATATATGTGTGTATATATATATATATACATATATATGTGTATGTATGTATGTATATATATATATATGTGTATATAAATATAAATATTCACACAGCTGAAAATCATGTTTTCATGAGGTTTTCCCCTCTGTCTTCTCATCACCTTCTCCTTCATTCTTCCTGTAGACGCAGCAGGAGACGATCAGGGCAGCGTGTCAGTAGCCAGTGTTCAGCAGGCTGCAGCGTTTGGAGACCACAACATACAGTATCAGTTCCGCACAGAGGGTGGGCAGGTAGGTGTATTTCTACCTGTGATAATTGTTTTTTACTTTACAGCTAATTTCAGAGAAACACGGACTGCATTTAAACTGGATTTTTCAAGTGTAGTTGTATGAGGTCGTGACCTTGAGGTGAATACAACCAGCACCAAGAACCAGAGAGAGATTTGGACACTCACTCTCAGTCAAATCACAATTTATCCACTTCAATCAAAAAAAAAGTGTGCAATTTAAGTCTAAGGTTAAGTCAGGTTTATATCGCTGTTAGACAGACTTAAGACAGTCTAACAGTGAGAGATTAGACAGTAAATATGTTATTAAAGGTCCAATGTGTAAGAATTAGTGACATCTAATGGAGAGGCTGTAGATTGCAACGAACAAATGATTAATCAATTCATCATTTGAGGTTGTTTTTTTCTTATTAAATAATAATTATTTTCTGGTGTCTTTGCTCCATAAAACAAAGAAATCATTCAAACAGAATCATTTTGTGTTTGTGGACAATAACAAGACATTTGAGAACATCGTTTCCAGAGTTTGATCACCATTCTTCTACATTCTACATTACATAATGTATAATATGTCTGTCAAGAAATGAGCGGACAAACTTGTGTTGAGACACGATGAGCGAGCAAGCAAGCGCGCTCCACGGCGCCGTCGCGTGGTTAAATACTGATAGATGTGGTAGAAAGTGAGTAAACGACATGTATGAATCCATTATTCATGCACCAGTGAGCGGGGATGTAGTTTGTTTCTTTGGTGTCAGGAGCTTCACGCTGACACTTCCTCTCACTGACACGCCGTTACTGTGTGTGTGAGGTTTTCGTGCCGCTACGCTGTCGTGGGTTTGTTTTTGCCAGATTGCGTCAAACGCTGTTCCCTTTTTTTGCATCAGGAAGATGGCGAGCTGTTTGTGTGTGCGTGCGTGTGTGTGTGTGTGTGTGTGTTTTCCACAGTCACATGACACATGGGAGACCAGTGTGTCCCCTGGCTGTGTCCACACAGCAGCAGCAGCAGCAGACAGACAGACAGACAGAAGTTAGTTGGGTTTTTTCCTGACATGGATGATTAACATTGAGGATTAATTAAGTCGATGACCCGTGCGGCTTGTCCGAGCGATCATGTGATTCCACTCTGGTCTGGGATTGGCGGCGGGGGCTGCGGTCACATGTCAGTCAGGAGGGGGAGTCACATGACGGAAGAGAAACAAAAACCCATTCTTGGAGCAAACAAGCTCAATTTTCTTGTCCTGACTAAATTGGATGAGGGACGTTGTGATGCATCATGTGTGGGACGGTGAGAGCGCTGCACGGCTGAGGTTTGGATTAGTATCACGTTAGAAAAATGATTAACAAATCGACGTGTCAGGTAAGAAGAGTGCGATTATCCTGTTTAAAAATGTCATTCGCTGCAATGTCATTGCTGCATGAACAAATCCAAACTTTAACTTTTCACCGTTCAGTTTGAAAGTTTATATTTTGATCAGAGCTGACGACTAACGATTATTTTAATCATTTAAAATGTCAGAAAATGACAACGCTCTCAAACGTCTTTACGGAGCAAAGAAACCAGAAAATATTCACATTTAAGAAGTCACAGAAACTGGTTTAAATGATTTTAAACGGTTAATTGTTAGTTGTTTCATCTGTAAAATGTTGATCAGTGTTTGTAACTGATCAACTGATCAGTTGATGAATGATTTTTGTCCACAAACGATTGAGTTTGAATGATTTTTGTTTTTATGGAGCAAAGAAACCAGAAAATATTCACATTTAAGAAGCTGAAAAATCACAGAAACTTGATCACAGGAACAAACATGCAAATTGAATTAAAGTGAAGTTGTCACTGATCAAGAAATAATACCATATTGATTTTTATTTAATTAAACTGGTGTTGATGCATCAAAATGTCTGCATTCTCTTAGTAATAGAAGAAGAAAACTTTCCTCATTGTTTCTTCAGCAGGAATTTCATCCATAAAATGTCATAAAATGTGTCAAAATATTGATCAGTGTTTGTCAAACCCGGAAATGATGAGCAGCTTCTCCTCTCTGACGCCTGTGCTGCGTCTGCAGGTCACGTACCGGGTCGTCCAGGTCAGCGACCAGCACCTCGACGGACGCGACGATGGCGGCGGAGCGGTGAGCGTCGTCTCAGCGGCTGCTTTCTCTGCAGCTCCTCAGGCCGTCGCTCAGGTAAATGATCACAGTCAGGACACAGACACACACACGCACACTAATCTGCGTCACGTTGTTTTGAATCGTTTCAAAAACAACAAAAAGATTTGTATGTGACACAGTTTCTTTGAAGTATGGAGGCAGGGTTGGTGATATTAACTCTTCTGTCGTCACAGATGTGTTTTTCTCATTACCGTTACTCCTATATAGTTTGTGATAGCTAAAAAAACTATGCTCTGGCGATCTGTTCAGGGTGTGACTCCGCCTCTCGCCCCATGTCAGCTGACCCTCATGTGGAGGATAAAGCAGTAGAAGACAGATGATGGACGGATACCAGAGAGCAGAGTAATAAGAGCGTTTGCACTCATATACTTGTCATTATGGTAAAACCCCAGGACTTCAGAGGAGCGAGCGTCCACTCACAGACGAGATTCACTGGCGCGTCACACCTTTGTCAGTAAACAGTTGAATAACTGCCAGATATGGAAAGTGAAAGTAATCTTGGAAAAAAAGGAGCAGAAAAACTCACAATTCTACAGCCATAAAATCGTGTGTGTGTGTGTACCTGCTGTGACGCGTTCACTCTCGTCTCTGTGTCTCAGGCTGTGATCCAGAACCCTTTCAGTAATGGTGGAAGTCCAGCAGGAGAGGCGGTGGGAGGGGAGACACGCTTCGCTTACTTCCCAGCGTCGGCGGTGAGTGAAGGGACGGTGTCTGTGCAGGCCGCCGCTGACCCCGCGCTCACACAGGCGGGAGGTGAGTCGCTCCTCACACTGTATCGCACACACACACACAGCAACTCATCAATGTTTCCATCATCATTTCATTTATGATTCATGTCATTTCATTCATACATGGTTTTATTTAACAGCCACAGGTCAGTTCTACGTCATGATGACGCCGCCTGACGTCATTCAGACAGGAACGCCACGCACCATCGCCCCACGCACACAGTCCTACTCTGCGTGAGTTTATACACACACACACACACACACACACACACACACACACACACACACACACACACAGACAGACACGCAGACACACACACACACACACACACAGAGACAGATATACACACCCAGAGACAGACAGACACACACAGATATACACACCCAGAGACAGACAGACACACACACAGACAGATATACACACACAAACACACAGACATGCACATGGACACGCACAGACACACAGACACGTGCGCACACACAGACAGACACACACACAAAGAGACATGCTCACACACAGACACACAGAGACACACAGCTTGATAATATCATGATAGCATTTTGTTTGTTTATTCCACAAATCTCCCCTGTGTGTGTGTGTGTGTGTGTGTAAAACTCCCAGCGTGTGTGCGTATAATCACACATCACACAGGAACAAACAGGAAACCCAGCTCAGACGCTCTCCCACTGCTGCACCACACGCTGCTGATCGTCGTCGTTAACATTATCAGCAGCTTCACCTGAACACAGACAGAAAAACGGTCTGTGTCATTTTAATGACCTGATGACAGCGGCCTGGTTCTGTCTGCTCATGAACCCTCAGTGTCTTTAGTACCACAAATAACAAACACTCACATGTGAGTCATATGATGCTTTTTCCACCTCACAGTCCTGACACGACTCCACTGTTTTTTCTCTTCTCCATCACTGACAGAACCTGCTGGATTTTTTTAGTTCCTGATACTAAAAACTGAGAGTCATGAGCGCGACATCTGACACAAGATTTAAAGCCAACAATGTCCACTTAAAAATCCTACTCATCTCACTGTTAGACAGACAGGAAACTGAAGTTTGTAAACCACTCACTCTCCCACACCAAACCCCATAGAGAAAATCAGTGACTTTAACATGGATAAGTGATTTACTTGAAGTCACTTGAAACAAACACGACTCGTTATCTAATGAAGTGAATGCACCTCCACGTCCGTCTGTCCGTCCTTTTCTTCTACGACTGATATATTTTCAGTAAAAGCTTCAAAGGATATTTTCCTGCTTGTGTTTTGAAAGTGTCAGATTAGTTTCTGTTGTCGGCCCGTGTGACGCCGCACGTTACGCTCAGCAAACACAACAAACGCTTGTTTGAATATGAAGTTGTTTCATGTCTCTGCAGTGTGTTTACATTCTCTCTCTCTCACGAATAACGACAGCGGCGTGAGCGATCGCCGTGATGACGACGCTGTCGTTGACGTGGGAGTGAGAAGTTGACTTTTTTTTTGTTTTCCCTCTGATGTTTTCACAGGAGTGAGAGTGAGCTGCTGCAGCGCGACGATTTAAACTGGTGAGGACACGTCACACAGACACTCACACACTGTCACACACGCTGTCCAGGTGTCAGTACTTCATTCGTTTTTCAGAATAAAATGAAAAAAACCCCAGATCAAACTGTTAATTTGATTTTCAGAATAAAATTAAAAAAACAGATTGCAAGATGTTCATTTGAATTTCAAAAGAAAATTTAAAACACTTTACGAACTGTTAATTTGATTTTCAAAATAAAATGAAACAAAAGACCAGATCATGAACTGTTTGATTTTTATTTTGAAAAATAGGGCCTCAATAGCTCCCATAACTCCCATGTAATGTAATGTTTCCACTTTTGAATTTTGAATCACAAGTGACGAGAAGCAGCACACACCTCATCCGTTCCTTTAAAGTCCCCGGTGATTGTCTCTCCCTGCTCTTGATGTGGGGGACACGTTTCGTCTGCACTGACCTCAAGCCATTGTTTTTAAATCCACACTCCTGGCAAACATCGTTTTCCATTAGGACTCAGAAATTAGGTCATTGTTCTCCATCTGGAAACAAATGAGTCGACTCAAGTCTGTCTGTCTGTCTGTCTGTGTGAAAGAAATCCACTTTCATAACCAGCTCCACAACAACTTAGAGGTTCAGCACAAGGTCTGCGATCTCTTTAAGAACATGGTCACGTCTTTATCTCACTCTTAGACAGACTTTTCCAACAGGAAACTGAAGTTTGTAAAGCACTCACTCTCCCACACCAAACCCCACAGAGAAAATCAGTGATTTTAACATCACAGCACACAGGAGTTGTTGATCCACTGCTGCCTCCATCACTAAAGTTAGTATTATTTCGCATTTAAAATACTTCAGTGACACAAAGTGACCACATGAGGCAGCAGAGGACCAGCAGCTCCTGGGTCCCTGTGAGCTAAATTCACTGATTTTCTCTGAGTTTGGTGTGTGAGAGTGAGTGGTTTACAAACTTCAGTTTCCTCGTAGACTTAAACTGACGTGTGCTCAGTCAGCACTGACTCTGTGTCAGAACCTCATAGAATCGCACTTCTTTTTTAAAAAAACCTGAACTTTAAAGGTTCTCACTCCTCGTCCGTCACACTGAGCCGCGCGCTCCCTCTCTCCCTCGTATCTGAAGACATCTTAATGGGATTTTTTAGGTGTATAATGTTTGACTGTATGAAGTTAACTTACACAGAGGAGCCACTTCTTTAACCCTCCGACTTTCACAACTCACAGAGCCTGAGATGGAGAGAAATCATGAACATGAGGCGATCACAGTGTCTCTGCTGAAGCTCTTTTATCCACAGCATTGTCATAAACAGTGTGGACGCATCATAGCAAAGAAAGTAGAAAATATTCACATTTAACAGGCTGACAAATCACAGAAATTCTGTTTCTGTCTGTGATTGTGAGGTGAATTATTAAAATAAGGGTTATTTTCCATCTGTCTGCAGGAAAATGGATGGACCTCGAACACCCAGAGATGAAAGGAGGAGAGCGCAGCATAATGAAGGTCGGAACAATCTGCTGTGATTATCTCACACACGCCCTGTGTGGTCACTAGAGGTCACTGTTGAGCCGTTCATGTTTCACCAGTGTCTCTGAAACACAACCAGAGCCTGGACATGAAATGATTGTTGTTTTTAAATCAGTGCTCTGACCAATCATAAGGATTAGGGATTTTTATACATTTTGGAACTATAAGTATATTTAAGTAGATTTATGAACGTTAAGTAGATTTAAGTGAATTTTGGAACTTTAAGAAGATGGAAGTATAAGTAGGTAAGTCTTTTTTAACTGATCTACAGTTCGGAATGTTGGCTTTGATTCTTGTGTTGGACAAATAAAGGTGCCGAGTCATGGTGCCACAGGTTTGTGACGTCACTTTGCCGTAGAAAGTAAAGTGAACTTGTTCTTCCATCAGTTGAGAGGCGGCGGAGAGACAAGATCAACAACTGGATCGTGACGCTCTCCAAGATAATCCCAGACTGCAACGTGGACAGCACCAAGACCGGAGCAGTAAGAGAACGCCTCACTTCACCCCCTCCACACTGATCTGTGTCGTTCACACGTTCATCACGTGTGTGTGTGTGTGTGTGTGTGTGCGCTGCTTCCTCCTCCAGAGTAAAGGAGGCATCCTGTCCAAAGCGTGCGACTACATCCGCGAGCTGAGGCAGAGCAACCAGCGTCTGCACGAGAGCGTGAAGGAGGTGGAGAGGATACAGGTGGACAACGAGCTGTGTCGACAGCAGGTACACACACACGAGGACACACACGAGGACACACACTCACACGCGCTTCTGTCATTCTTATGAAAGGGTTAAAGACGCTGTTCATCCTAAGAGATTGAGTCACACGTGGACACACCTCACGTCCACCTCGTTTAAAAACTCTACTCACGCTGCTCTAACATGGAGTTACATTTTTAGCCATTTTTTTTAAGTGTTGTCATGAGGTGGTGAAATATGAACCAGAAACAAAGAGAGGAGTTGTTGATCCACTGCTGCCTCCATCACTGAGTTCAAAGGTCTTATTTTGTAAAATTCGGCATTTGAAATCCTCTCTTCAGATTGACCTCAGTTCGCCAGTCCATCGCAGGGCCACACAACTAGAGACAAACAACCATTCACTCTCACACTCACTCCTATGGTCAATTTAGAGTGTCCAATTTACCTAATCCCCACATTGCATGTTTTTGGACTGTGGGAGGAAGCCGGAGAACCCGGAGAGAACCCACGCACACACGGGGAGAACATGCAAACTCCATGCAGAAAGGCCCTTGTTCCAACCTGGGCTCGAACCCGGGTCTTCTCGCTGCAAGGCGAGAGTGCTAACCACTATACCACCGTGTGGCCGTTTAGTATAAAGTCTTTTTTTTTAAAAAAAAATTTTTTTGCTTCTCTTGTTTTTCAGATTGAGGAGCTGAAGAACGAGAACGCTCTGCTGCGAGCTCAGCTGCAGCAGCACGGCATCGAGGTGGTCGGAGAGACGCCGCCGCCGCAGTGACGCAGCGATGACACGCACACACACGGGGACGCTCGTGACACATCAACCAACGCGGCGGCGGCGGGAGAGTAAAAAAAACCACGGCAGCAAGACAGCAAGGACTTTGTGCGTTTTTTTGAACCCTTCACTGATCGGGGGCCGCGGCTGTTGTCGACTGTTGGATCGCATCGAGATAATTTGCAGCATAGTAGAAAACAAAGACGGAGACGCCTCCTCACTCACAGACTGTCTCATGTTTGTCCTTTCACTTCCTTCTGCCCCCCGCCGATATTAACTTTGACTTAGTTCATGCTTTTATTGTGTTCTTTTAAAGTTGTCTTATTATTATTAATATTGTTGTTTTTAGCTGCTTTAATTTATTAGTGCGCATGTTAAGAGAAGCCACACACACACGGCTGATTGATGTAAATACGCCGTGTCATGTTTTAATACAGATGTTACAGGATGATGCAGCAGACTTTTCTCTGGGAGTAAACAATCAATAACCTCCATGACCTTCATGTTGGCCCGTTGTCGTCATCGTAATCATCAACGTTGCTCGTGTTCGTTAAACCTGGCACCAGGTTCTTTTAGCCCCTCCCCCTCTCGCTGATGAATTTGTGAAGGAAAATTTAAACACCAACCTTGAATCACTTGTTTGTGAGCTCAAATAAAAACACACGCACACATCATTACAGACTTTTAAAGGGATAGTTCAGGTGTTTTTTGTTGTATGTGTGAACCTGAGAGCTCACATCAGATATTTGCTCTCAGTCATAGCAGGAAAAACATGGAAAAATCTGATTTTAGACTTGCCTGAACCCTACAGTCAAGTATCTTTCCACCACCCTTTAAATCCATATTTCTTTTGTGCATTTTCATTACAAAGGGATCAAGACGACTCATCGTTTGATGTTTGTTCTGTTGTTTTGATGACAGGACCCCGAGTGGCAGCAGTTACATACTATGCATTTAAGTCTGCGATATCTTTAAGAACATGTTCACGTCTTTACACAGGAGCTGCTGGTTTTATTATTTTAAATGCCAAATTCACTAAAACAAGACACTTGAACTTGGTGATAGAGGCAGCAGTGGATCAACAACTCCTATGTGCTGTGATGTTAAAATCACTGATTTTCTCTATGGGGTTTGGTGTGGGAGAGTGAGTGGTTTACAAACTTCAGTTTTCTGTTTGAAAAGTCTGTCGAACAGTGAGATAAAGACGTGAACATGTGACGTAGATAGCATAGACGTAACCTAAACTCACACAAGTCTTTTGGAAAGTGGCTAAAAACTTTTTTTTCTCGTGTCTCTGCTAACAGCCTGTAACAGACTGTCTTACAACCTTAAAACCCTGCTTTATCCCTTTAATGCATCTTATTTCTGACTGTACATTTAAAGCTGTGTATGGAAGTTATGACTGATGATGTTGAAAATGAATCCTCAGCAAGAAAAGACGTCAATAATTCTCCAGAAAACATGTTCACACATAAAGTCATGTTTTTCATTCATTTCTTTTTAAATGGTAGGAGTGTGGAAAAAAAACAAACTTGCTTCCTGTCTGCAGCAACCTCACTGTTCTCAGGTTCAATAGTAAACAAATAAATAAATCACTTTTTACAATAAAATTAAATACTTTCACAAACTAAGAAAATTAACTTTGGTTGTGGGTTCATTATTTTTGAGAGAGTATTATTATTGTTTTTACAGTTAAAGGACCAGTGTGTAATATTTAGTTCCACCTAGGGCTGAAGTTTCATATTGCAAACAATGGACTGAAAGGTTAAAGACAACACTTTTTTTCCAGCGATGTTTAAAAAAATCACTTCCTTCACCTTAATGACAAAAATGTCTTGTCCCTAAAACTGCAGTGAAATACTTTATTATGTTTAAGTAATGGAACAGAATCTACGGAAGAGTATTAGGGCCATGTGTAAAATATGTTTTTGAAAGACAAGTCAGACTTTAATCTGACTTTGATCTCAGAATTCATGATGGATTTTTTTTGTATTTTTACTTTATTTCAAAAACAGATTACATGTGGCCATAATACTCTTTTGTAAACATCAAACCTCATGACTGAAACACTTTTTATACATAAAATATGTAAACCTTTAAATGTCAGTGTTTAAAAAAAAAAAGACATTGTTTTAATTAAAAATACTAAATGAATGTTTGATGGATTGAATATAAAAATGTTTAGTTTAATGCAGTAAAAACAAAAAACTACACTCAGCACTTACAGTCAAAAAACTCCCATTTGAAATACTGATGTTATTTTTCACCTAAAATAATTAATGTTTATTCAACATCAGAGACTGAAAAAGAGGCATCCATTGGCCACTTATAACACTGCCACCTGCTGGATTACCACCACAATTACATCTGTAAAACACATTTTATGTTGAATTTCTAAAAATATAAACATGAATGAATGAATTCTAATGAAAAGAAACAAGCTATAAATGGGTTTCAATGGGGACATTTTTGTCCTTAAGGTGATGAAAGTAACCATTTGTTTTTTTTACACAGTGTTTGTTCCCACACATCTTAGGAACAGACTTCCACATTTTTGGAAATGTAAATTTTTAATATTTGACAAACATTAGGCCATATGTAAAATGACAAAGGAATGTGTAACATCAAAAATGTTTTTGTAAAATTTGAATAGGTTTTATAGAGAAACAATTTGTATGTGTAACGTTAGTATTTTCTTGTAAAAATTAAAACATTTTGTTAAAGTTTTTAGTTTTTTGGTCCATATAATGTCATAAAAAATAGAAAAATTATTCAGTTTTAATGATTTTTGTCATATAGAGCATGAAAGAAAATCTTCACATTTAAGAAGCTGAAAAATTACAGAAACTGGTTTTAAAACTACTTGACGATTACTTTAGTAAATTGGTAAATCATTGCAGTTGTGATATTTTATGTTTATATAATTTTAGTTAGTTTGGTGGTTTTTCTTGATATTAAATCATATCGTGAGAATTATTGTGGTCAGATTAATGGAGACTGGTAATATTTGTCTCTGTGTTTGTCAACAGCAAAGCTCAGCAGACGGACGGAGGGACGGAGGGACAGGCGTCTGAGTGTCTGTGTCTCTGTTTGACGTCGCTGATCTCTGATCTCATGTCCCGCTCTGATTGGGACACACGGACGTTTTCTCCACCACAAACATGTAAGAGGTCTTTGAACACACAGAGTCGCACAGAGACCAAACTCTTTCACCATGTTTTCACTCACACACTCATCATAACACATTCATCCACGTTTGTTTACAGAAGGAAGAAGCAGAGAACCTGTCGCAGAACCCTGCTGCGGAGCGCCAGCACAAGATTCACAACAAACAAAATCCAAGTCACATTAAGTCGACAATGTTTTAAGAACAAGACAACAATTCCCATGATCCTACACTGCTTCATGACGTCATCAAACTATGTCTTTTGTTGTTGTATTAAATGAGGGAGCCCCTAGTGGCAGAAAGTACATACTGTGCATTTAAGTCTGTGACATCTTTAAGAAAACGTTCACGTCTTTATCTCACTGTTAGACAGACTTTTCCTACAGGAAACAGGTTTTCTCTATGTGGTGTGGTGTGGGAGAGTGAGTGCTTTACAAACTTGAATTTTTCTGTTGAGAAAGTGAAGTTTTCATGTCTCAAAGGTTGACCTGTGTGCAGGTCACACCTCACAGGAGGGTTCAGTTCAGAATCACTGGGTTTGAGTGAAAAACTTACAGAAGGACTCGGAGGAGACGACTGGAAGCTGCAGGCGTTGTGAAGATCTGAGCGAGTGGAACGAGGTGAAGATAATCTGGACACAGGTGAACGTCATTGACAAATGAGGAAGAACAGGACGTAAAACTCACTGAGAGGAGTCGAGCACGAACACAAAATAAAACAGGAAGTAAAGAGGAAAAAAAAAAACTACAAAATAAAACCGGGAAACAGAAACGCTGAAATCATCTTTGGATAGTTCAAGGCACTCCTATATTTTCCAGGAGCGTCAGGAAACAAAAGACCCGTGTAATAAAATCTACGTCAGTTTAAGTCTGCGATATCTACGTCACATGTTCCTGTCTTCATCTGATTGTTAGAGGTCAATCTGAACGAAGGATTGTAAATGCCATAGTCACTAAAATAAGACATTTGAACTTAGTGATGGAGGCAGCAGTGGATCAACAACTCCTGTGTGCTGTAATGTTAAAATCACTGATTTTCTCTTCGAGGTTTGGTGTGGGAGAGTGAGTTGTTTACAAAGTGACAGAAACTTCATATTTTTGGTCAGAAAAGTCGGTCCAACAGTGAGATAAAGCTTCAGAAACAGTGTAGAGTTAAGCTCAAGCAGGGGGCGCTCACAGTGCAGTCCTGTCAGGGAATTCCAGGCTCATTCTTGCTGGGATTGGGATTTACCGGTGTGCTCAGTCACTTCCAGAATTCTGCCCTGAAATTCCACACATGTCGGGGAATTCCCCACAGTCAGAGAGCTCCACACTGCCCCTCTCAGTCTGACGGTGACATTACACTCACGTGACAAGAAAAACTTCACTAAAATGTTTGATGTAAAAAGAGTGTGAGGAGGATTCAGTTCAAAACCTGCTCTGTCCTGCAGGTGTAAGGACAGGGTGGTGCGAGACATGAGGACAGAAGGACAGAAGGACAGGATCGGAGCAAGATGGTGAAACAGGACAGATGAGGGCAACGTCCTCCAGCAGAGCGGCGTCTGCTGAGGTGAATCTGTCCGCCGCGCTGGTGCCGACCTTTGTTTGACCACCAGATTACTGATTACTGACTCACACACAGATCTATAAGCTCTCTCTCTTCACATTTTCACTCTTTTTATTTTTCTCCTTTCTCATCTCACTCATTCATTCACTCTTTAGGATCTCTAGGTTTTTTTTGTCTATGTCATAAACAGCTGAGTCATGCTCAGTGAAACGCTCCACACAAAAACAATGAGTCATGTTTGACCCGAGGCTCCGGTGTCAAACACAAACGCATGACTTCAAGACAAAGTCACGTCAGTAAAAAAAACAACACACGGTACATTCACAATGTTTCAATAAAAACAACAATAATAATATTAATAATTTCACTGTAAAGCTCAAAGTTCTGCAGCCTGAGAACACCTTCACGTCTTTATCTCACTGTTAGACAGACGTTTGTAAACCACTCACTCTCCCACACCAAACCCCACAGAGAAAATCAGTGATTTTAGCTCACAGGGACACAGGAGCTGCTGTGTCGTCTCTGGTGCTAGCTGCTACTGTTAGCATACATGCCCAACAACATATGCTATCATACAGCATTATTTTTAATGCCACATTAGCACGTTAGCATATAATTTGCCTACGTTGCAGCCTGAGACTCTTAACTTCGCCTTCAGTGAAAGAAACAAAATGGCTGCCAGCAGAGATACAGTACATGTAAATGACCTTAATATGCCACAGTGTATTTTCATGATGTTTCGTTTCCGTGGTTGTTTGTTTTATGAGTGATCTCCTTGAAAGATTGACTTGTTTTCTTTGTTTTACCGTCATTTCCTGTTTTTGGGTTGGTGCTTTTATTTTGATACAGTGTGTAACCGGAAATCAGAAAAAAAAGACGAATCTGCAGATCTGCAGCGTTTGCACGACACAAACGAGTCAATTAAAAGTTAAAAAACATTAAAGAAACGTCAAATTATAAGTTCGTTTAGCACCTGGCTGATAAAGGCACAAGGTTTGTCATCATTTCATTTTAATTTTGTACTTAATGTTTAGAAGTAATGTGATGTCCTTCTATAGTTTGGCTTTGTTTTAATTTATTTTAAGCTAGCAATAACGCTGCTTTGGTGCGATGTAGGGCATGTCTGTCGGTCTGAAAGGGACAATTATTTCAGTTTCTTGATTTGTTATGAACATTATAAAGTTGGTAATAATATTTTTGTTTATTCCATAGCTCTTACGGTGTGTTCAAGGTGTGTTCAGAGTGTGTTTTATTGGAGCAACGTTAACGTTAATAAACCTATGAACCATCAGTTAAGGAGTTCGACCATCATTCAGCCGGGGACGCTACAGTACAAGATACAAAAAGTCTACGATGTCTTTAAGAACACGTTCACGTCTTTATCTCACTGTGACGACTGTAAACCGCTCACTCTCACACACCAAACCCCATAGAGAAAATCAGTGATTTTAGCTGGCGGGGACACAGGAGCTGCTGGTCTACTGCTGCCTCGTGTGGTCACTTTGTGTCACTGAGGTCAATCTGAACAAATGATTTATCAAAATGATTTGATGATGCCAAGTAATACAAAAGAATCCATCAGAGATGTGGGACTTCCACAAAGCAGAAAGGGTGGAAATATTGAGGTCAGAAGTTCCTCCACAGAGTTAGGTAACTGCTGCCAGGAAAGGGGCGGAGCCTTGTTGGAGATGAAGCAACAGCAAAGTGTCTGAGTTTGTATAAAAACTCTGCAGTCTCATCAGAGTCAGTGAAGCAGAGACACGACAGGAAACTGAGCAGCGTCTGACAAACTCAAAGAGTCAAGAGAGAGACTGACCTGACGTCCATGAGGAAGACGACCTCTGACCTCTGACCTCCCGTGAAGATGAAGGCATTCAGCATTGCAGCTGCAGTGACACTCGTGCTCGCCTTTGTTTGCTTCCTGGAAATCTCCGCCGTCCCGTTCACCACGGTGAGAGTCGCACGTTCACTCCCTCTGTGTCTCCATTATTATCATGAATAATATTATTATTATAATTATTATCATTATCATTGACGATATTAATATGTGTGTGTGTGTATGTGTTACTCACAGGTGCAGGAGCTGGAGGAAGCACGAGGAAGAGACAACACTCCAGCTGAGACACACCAGGAGACACCTGTGCACTCACAGATGGTACGTTTCAGGCCATTCAAGCTGCGGCTCGTGGGCCACACGTCACCCGCAAGCAGCCTCTGAGTGGTCCCACCACAAACTGCGTGTCGCCTGCTAAAGTTGTGTTCTGTATAAAATAAGGTCAGACAAATGAAATACATAAAAGAAAGAAAACATTGACTTTAGGGTGCTGACAATTGAAGTTGAAAAAAGAATGTTTTTTTTTATTTTTACTAAATTAAACTAAATTTAATAAGTCATTGTTGACTTCAGTTTAAAATGAACAATATCATGAACTCTGAGTCAAATATGACAAATACACTTATTATTATTTCACTAAAACTCTTAAAGGTTTGATTAAAATATTTATTTGACAGTGAAAAATCATTAAAGTTACAACCTCATTAGGATTCTGTTTGTTTCTTACAGTTTTTATGAACTTTATGACGTGAATGTGCCTGAAAAAATGACTTCAAATGACTTTTTTTCTTAAATATAACATTTTAATCCAAAGAAAGTCTTGTAAAAATAAATAATCTGCCAACGATCTAATTTGAAAGTAACTTGTAAATCTGCAGCCACTTTCAGATGCTAATGTTCTTCAAAATGAGGAGAAATGGGTGTAAAAGTGGACAGAATTGAATAAAGTGGTACACGTTTCTCACAACAAAGAGTTTCTGTTTCCAGTAGAGATTAAATTTAGCTGTAAAATCAGATAAATGAGACAGAGTTTGATATTTTTCTTCTTGAAACTGAATTACTGTGCGAGGAAAAACTATAATATTTTTCTTTTTAGGTATTTACGTGTTTTGATGATGATGATGAAGTGTGTCCATGTGTCCTTCCCCCTCACAGACGCTGAATCATGTCAGACACAGACGCTGGAGTCACATCCACCTGTGCCGCTGGTGCCGCAACTGCTGCGACTCTGACGCCTGGGTTTACTGCTGCAGGACAACCAAAACCTCCAAATAATTAATTTATTATTCTGTGTTTGTGTCAGGAAATGATCTTTGATTGTCTGTGCTGTCATGTTTTACATATACATGCACATATGTGTATATATATATATATATATATATATATATATATATATTATGCATAAATGAGGTAAAATTCATGGACTCATGCATTTTGAATAAACAAAGCTGTTGTGTGTATTTCTGTGGTTTGTTTGTAATCCTTTCACCCGGAGGCTGTTCTCAGTTTACTGAGCCAGATTGCGACGCCGTCTTTATCTAAATTAAATCGCTAATAAATAAACACACAAACAAATGTATTCATCACGAAGAAGAAGAAAAAGACAGGTTTTACGCAGCACATGTGACACAGAAATCAGGAGGTATGAAAAGATAAAAGTCAGTTTAATCAGAGCGACGGAGACGATGATAATTCAACAAACACACACTTTATCACACATTTAAGTCCGAGTAACTGACTGAGCTGTTTACATAACATAACATTTCAAACATGAACTAAACGTTTAAAACTTTTCTCTTGTGAAAACAAATTTATATTCTGCTTATTAAGGTTTTAATCTGATTACCTGTGCACCTGCTTCTCTGGCTCCGCCCATCTGGAATATAAAAGAGAAAAATATGAGTTAGCCTCACATCCGATCGTCTCGAAACTTCGTACGTGACGTTGGGAAGCGCGGCCCGGAAAACATCGGCTCGTGGAAACTAAGTCAATGGCACAGCGCCACCTGCTGGCAGCTCTCGCACACTGCAGGTTCAACTTAGAAGTTGTTGTTTTTTAAATTCAGTTTATTTTAAAGGGACAACGCACATGAATCAACATTTAGAGTTTAAACTTACATGCACATGTGTGCATTTAGAGCTTGAAATGTATAAGCGTTCCAGAGTTTGTGAGAATTTTCATTTGTTATCGTCCATGAAAACAATATTATATAAATGTGTGTGTGTAGAACAGTCTTATCTCTCTCTCTCCTTCACTGAAACACCATTTGCATTTAGATCAGCGTCTGCTCGCCGAGTGTCAGCGTGTGAGTCGATACGGCGGCGGCTGCTGTTAAGAAGAATGGATGAAGGCGCTAATGAAGGTGAACCGCCAACACACACACGCCGTCTGGCCCCTCCCCCACACCCACCACTGCTCCACCCACCAGCCCACAGCACCTGCACTCGTTAGTTTTAATTAACAGAGGAGAGCTGCTCTACACTAACACTCAGTCAGTAGCAGGACTGGATTATTAAAGGAATAGTTCTTGTTTTGTTGTAATTAAGTTCACATGAGGTACAGACACAGCCTGAGACTCACTCTAAGTTCATAAGATCTACGTCAGTTTAAGTCTATGATGTCTTTAAGAACATGTTCACGTCTTTATCTCACTGTTAGACAGACTTTTCCAACACCAAACACAGACACAGGAAGTGCTGATCTACTGCTGCCTCGTGTGGTCACTTTGAGTCACTTGCATAATGGTGAATGATGGATTTCAAATTTAACAAAATGAGACATTTGAACTTAGTGATGGAGGCAGCAGTGGATCAACAACTCCTGTGTGCTGTGATGTTAAAATCACTGATTTTCTCTATGGGGTTTGGTGTGGGAGAGTGAGTGGTTTACAAACTTCAGTTTCCTGTTGGTAAAGTCTGTCCAACAGTGAGATATGAACATGTGACGTAGATGTCGTAGACTCTAACTGACGTAGATTTTATGAGCTTAAAACTGCTGAAACAACACTGGGCTGGGAAAATATGAGGAAGAATAAGGAGCGGAAATATGGAATAATCCTTCTTCTCCAGCAGCAGCAGTAACTGAGGAGGAAACACTCAGATCGATCAAAAGTTTAACTCTAAGCTCCGTTTCTTAAAGTCCTGCAGGAAGTGATTTGGTCACTGGAGAAGAACAGGAAGGCGTTTGCCTGCAGATGTGACGACGTCAGCAGAAAACCTGTCCTCGGGGACTTCCTGCTAATATTTGCCCTCGCTGTAGTGTACACGTATATGTATACATATATATATATACATATACATATATATGTACATATATATATGTATATGTATATATATATATGTGTGTATATATATATATATATATATATATATATACACACATATATATGCATATACAGAGGCGGCTAATCTCAGTCATCCATTACACCAGGACAGGCTTGTTTCAGGCCAGCGAGTCGTCGTGTTGATGGATGTGAATGAATGAATGAATGAATGAGGAGAGTAAGAGAGAGAGACCTTTAAAGGCCGAGGACAGATTAAGTTAAGTCTTCTAAAGTATTAAAGGTTTACATGAACATGCACTGATGCGTGATCTCAGCCCATGAGTGTAAGTCAGTGTCAGACCTGGACCAGGAGAGGATTCAGGATTGTGGTTGATATCAGGTGAAATCACTTATTCATGAGACTCTCTCTCTCTCTCTCTCCTGCTGACTCAGCTCTTCACTGATTCTCCACAGCATAAATCAGCAAACCTGAGGTTTGTCCCCCAAACATCCGTCCTCACGTCCACGCGGTGACAGTGGGACACAGCTGGAGGGGGAGACCGGTGGGTGGAGACTTCACCTAAAGAAAAGGTGTGTGTGCGCTCGCTGCTGCGTGACAGAGGAAGAGAGGAGCAGACTTGATTCATTGGTTTGAGTAGTTTAAAAAAAATAAATAAATTAAAACAAGTCACTGTGATTTTTCAGCTTCTTAAATGTGAATATTTTCTGATTTCTTTGCTCCATGAAACAAAGAAATCATTAAAAACGGACTCATTTTAAGTTTGTGGACAAAAAGAAAGACGTTTGAGAACATCATCATTTCCAGAGTTTGACAAACACTCATCCATTTTAGAACATTTCCTGGACCAAAAGGACATTTTCAGTGTATTGATGGAAAATAAAGGAGAAATGAATCGATGATGAAAATAACTCGGCGTCGCAGCTCTAACGATCGTCACTGATAAAGAAACTTTTTTCACCAGTTAAAACAGATCGATTATTGATCCAAATAGTGAAATAATTGTGTTACAGCAGTAGTTTCAGGTCCTTTACAGCAGAAATAAAAACAACACATTTATATATCTATATCTATAAACCAGCCTCTTCTTTTCTTTTTGCACGTTTTTAAAAATGACACCTCTTCAAACCCACAGCAGTATTTTTCTTTAATCTCTTCTTAGATGGTAATCAGTTTGTAAATCAGTGCAGTGTCAGGGAAAGTGTTTGGATCACTCTGCTTTAATCTGTGAGACGGCGGCGGCGGCGGAGTGGTGGACTTGTTCTGCGGCTCACGCTCATCTGGAGTGGATTTATGTTTTAAGGGAGAAGGCGAAGAATAAAGAGATATTACACCAGGAGCAGCGAGAGCGTGACAGAACCAAGAGGCTCACAGCCGTAATTCTCTCTCTTCTTTATGATTCATACATGGATTATATTTTAAAAAAGAACGGAATAGATGATGCATTTACTACTGTGACATACTTATTATTATTATTATTATTATTGTTATGTTTAAAAGATTCACCACATCTCAGATTCCAGCTCCGGACATCACATGACTCAGTTTGTTTACGCTGCCATGTTGGCAGGAAAATGAGACAACACCAGTGCTGGTTTTAAGTCCGTTCACTTTAGTCACTTTAAATCCACGTCAACTGACACACTGGAGATCTGTGATCCTTACACCGCCCCCTGGTGGCGCCCCCATACTTTCACCGGTTTGAAAATGTTATTAAGACAAGTAAATATGAAAGTTGAGGCGACAAAATAAGACATTTGAACTTCGTGATGGAGGCAGCAGTGGATCAACAACTCCTGTGTGCTGTGATGTTAAAATCACTCATTTTCTCTCTGGACTTTGGTGTGGGAGAGTGAGTGGTTTACAAACTTAGTTTCCTGTTGGAAAAATCTGTCAAACAGTGAGATAAAGACGTGAACATGTGACGTAAATATCGTAGAAATCTCGTTTTACCTCCTGTCCTCCGCTCACAGCAAGGGGTTCAATGTCTCATGCTGGCTCTTACCAGCAGGGGGCACTAATAGCTCAGTGTGTATGTGTCAGTCCCTCACACAACCCCAGTTAACTGAGAAGTGTGAGAGCACAAAGTGCAGCACATTGGCAGAAATTAATGTCATGGAAAATGCAGTGACTCCCATGTTGCTGTGTGTGTGTGTGTGTGTGTGTGTGTGTGTGTGAGCTCAGATGATGTGACGGATCGAGCCACTCAGGCCTTTGATACCTTTGTTTCCCGGGGCTTGTTTGTCCAGACCGGTGTGTGGACATGAAGATGAATGGCTGCTCCTCCTTCCTGGTCTGTCGTCTGTCTCTGATCCGTCCTCTCACTGATCCAAGGTCAGCCAGACACACACACAGTCACGGAGATGGGAATGCAGACCTGGGAGACAGCGGGGTCTGTCTGTGTGTGTGTGTGTGTGTGTGTGTCAGGCAGTCTGCAGTCAAAGCTACATGACTTGGGTGTGAGCAGCTCTGCCCTCTGAGTGTCCTCACTGTGTGTGTGTGTGTGCGTGCGGGAGTGTGTCCAGGAATAAAAGACGTGACAAACAGTTCAGATGTCATCAGCGTGCTGCTGAGACACAGCCTGTCAACATGCTGTGTGTGTTTGGCCCACCTGCAGTTCAAGGCATAGTTCTGGTGTGGTTGTGTGTGTGTGAGAGCGCCCCCTGGTGTGCTGCCTGTGTCACAACCAGACTGACACACAAAAGAAAATAACAGATTTCAGCCACTGAACAAAGAGAGGTTTGTGAACTCACTCCCACCCACACCAAACCTCATAGAGAAAATCAGTGATTTTAACATCACAGCACACAGGAGTTGTTGATCCACTGCTGCCTCCATCACTAAGTTCAAATGTCTTATTTTGTCACTTCGGCATGTGACGTCATTTGCTCAGATTGACCTCAGTGACACAAAGTGACCACACGAGGCAGCAGTAGATCAGCAGCTCCTGTGTCACCGCTAGCTAAAATCACTGATTTTCTTTACGGACTTTGGTGTGGGAGAGTGAGTGGTTTACATTACTTTTACCTTGTGTCCACAACGGCAGCCAGGCTTTCGCTGATGGGCTGTTGATTGGCTGTTTCATCAATTAATTAGCTGTTTGGGCGATTGCTGATAGTTTGTTGACACCTTGGTTATTGATTATTTAGTTGGTTATTGATAGGCTGGTTGGTTGGTTGGTGGAAGGTAGGGCTGCCAAGATTATTTGACTTACATTACATTACATGTTATTTAGCAGACACTTTTATCCAAAGCAACTTACAATGGAATTGAGTACAATCAGCCAGGGGTGCAATCGAACTTGCGACCATGATGTCTTTCGCACAGGGTACCGGTCTTAACCACTGAGCCACTCCACCCCATTGTGGAGTGTCGCGATTATGTCGACTTTCAAATTTGTCGGCTCCGAATTTAATAATCAATGTAATCGTTTGTTTTTCGAAGCTTTGTTTTCCTCTCAAAACTGCCGCTGCGCCTTCCGCTGTCTTGTCTGCCTTTCACACTTACGCAGTAGTGGTAATCGGGGTCAGCCGTGATGTCACCAGAAAAGTTATGCCCAAACTAGCCAGTAGCATGGCTAGCCGGCAATGGCGCTTGAAAGTTTTGAAGCGTTTACCAAAATAAAAGAAGAATGTGCAATGCAAAATCCGCAAGACTTTCCTTCCATGGCAGTACGACGGTGATGCACGAGCATCTGAAAAGGAAGCACATGTCACTGATTTAATTTCTGACATAGAGGGACAGTCGTCTCGGTAAGCTAGTTAGCTGGTAAAATTAACATCAACAGTGAGCTACTTACTTATAGCTGTAAAATATTAATATTAAGGATGACGATTTCATTAGCCTTAGCACACGTGTTTGCTGGAACGTTATAATAGCTGAACGCTAATGTTTCATAATATATATTCATAGTGCTTAGTTTTTGGTTCTATTTACAATGCACTAAACATTTACAGCTAATAATGTTAAAGGCCAGAGTTGTGCCTTCATTTTATTTTTCATCACATTAAAAAATGTCAGAAATGCTGCTACAAGCTGCAAAGTTCATTCAAATTTGAATGAACTATCTTCTTATTGGTCTTTATATTTAGTTAGCACATACCTTTTCCACTTCAAGCTGGAAGCTAATGATGGTGCAATAAGCTGCAATTTACGTATGATCCGATTAGTCGACTAATCGCAAAAATAATCGGTGACGAGTCGATTAACGAAATAATCGTTTGTGGCAGCCCTAGTGGAAGGTGACGTTGTCTTACTCACACACGATTATTATAACTCATTGAAATTCCCTGGTCTCCATCACCTGTGGCTGCAGCAGATTCCCGTCACTCCCACAGTCTCCTGCTGCGGCAGCACAATCACACGTGCCTCTCACAGACAGAGACGCTGCATTTCTCCGAGCTCTTACAAACCACAAGTCAACGCTGTTTGAGGGTCGTGTTATCATTTTTTAACATCATGTTTATTTCTAGATTGAGAAGAAAAAGCACATTTCTTCCAGCGATTGCTCTGAACAAACACATTCAGACTGTGTGTATGTGTATGTGTGTGAGCCTCATGAGTGCACTGTATAAATGTCACTACATCATCTCTTTGTGGATGCGGCTGAGTAAGTATAGCTCAGAAAAATCAATGTTGTGCCCCATGAGCGTAACATAAAACCATATTCCATTGTTTTATTATTACTTCAAACATGTTAGCTGAGCTTCAGACTTAAAGAGATATATCAAAAAAAAAAAATGTGGTTGTAATATGAGGCACTGACACATAGTCAAAGCTGATTGAGATGTGAGCGCCCCCTATTGATCCCCTGCAACAGGAAACAGCGTTAAGACAACCTTGTTCACTCTCAGTGAAAACATGGCTGCCAGAAGGAAAAAAAAAACCCTGATTTTAACCAATTAACAAAAGACTTGCATCATAAAATCTAAGATATCTAACTCTACAATATCTTTATGAAACCACTCACTCTCCCACACCAAACCCCATAGAGAAAATCAGTGATTTTAACATCACAGCACACAGGAGTTGTTCATCCACTGCTGCCTCTATCACCAAGTTCAAATGTCTTATTTTGTATTATTCTGCATTTGAAATCCTTTGCTAAGATTGACCTCAGTGACACAAAGTGACCACACGAGGCAGCAATAGACGAGCTACGAGCTAAAATCACTTAATGTCTCTATGAAAGCATGATGAAATTATGTCTATATTATGTAATTATGTCTATATTATCTAACTGACATGACCGAAATAAACATATAAATAAATGACTTTGGTGAAAGTGAAAGACGCAGCAGATTCCGGCCGACGGCAGCAATTATTAGGAAATCCCTTAAATAAAACAGTCCCATGTGAACTGTTTTCATTAATTCTTGGTTCCGTCTTTGTTATTTTTTCGTGTTTTATCCGACAGTTGAGGACATTGTGCTGCTGTTTTCTCCAGGTGTCCCACAGTGTAAAATCCAGGGTTGGACACAATCACCTTGCACCAATTTGACAGCAATTAAATTTTTACACATCAGCAATTAAAACATGCCTTTTCTCTGGTCCGCTGCTCTCGTTGAGTTAATGGGCCTTGTCTGTCCGTCGCCTCCTCTCCGACCTCGCCTGCATCCATCCCTGTTGGCTCCGCCCACTCCTCTGCTGACCCGGGCCGCTCACGTTCCTGCAGGACACGATCCAGTGGGACACACCGGGTTCTGTTCATTTCATGCCTTTCACTCCACAAACTACAAATCTCTCTGCTTCTTTTTTTTCTCTCACTCTGTTTCTATTCACTGTCGCTGTGATGTCACTTCCTGTCTGTCAGTGTTTGCTTTGTTCCTTTTCTAGGGCCACGTTTTTTTTCATTAAGTTTCTATTGTTTTTCAGCTAATTAAACTTGAAAATGTTCTAGTTTCTTTGCTCCATAAAACAGAGAAATCATTAAAAATGATGAATTTCAAAAAGTTGTTGATTAATTGAGAAAATAATGGATGATGAAAGTAATCGTTAGTTACGGCCCTGTTACAGTGTACTCCCTCTTTCACACACCTTTGATCTGTCCACACTTCCATCCCTTTTCTTTTCTTTCTTTCCATCTTCTCCAAATCCGTGTGCTTCATTAGCAGTGAGCAGCACGTTTCCCGCGGCCGAGTCGCGATGCTGCATTCAAATATGCTTCAGAATCTGTCGTGCAGAAACATCACAAGACATAAATATTTATTCTCTACTCATCTTTGCTGCAGCCGCTCTGTCTGTCATGCATTATTTTTGCTCATTTATTTTTCCTCTGACTGATTTAGCTCAGTTTTTCACCTGCTGAGGTGAGAAAAAAAAATATTAAAAGACCTCACCTGTTAATGAATTTATTATTTTACACGTCTTCCCAGTTATCGCTGTTATGTCGTGGCCTTAAAAAGAAAGAAAATATAAATGATCTTTACCAACACTGAGACAGAAGTGATTACATTTTGCCCGCTTGTTCAAATTTTCACTAAAATTCACTCCTGATAGATAATTTACTCATTAAGCCAGAACCTGAAGGAAAGAACAAAACACACAAAGCAACCTCAACAATTATAAGACCCCTACGGCAAAAATACTGATTAGAATATTCCTCCTCTTATTCTGTAAAAGGGAAAGAGTTTACATGTATTACAAATGTCACTGTGTGTGTGTGTCTAGAGCTCAAGCACAACAGGCAGCCATGTTTTTACCATCAGTGATTTATCAGTGATCACAGCACACAGGAGTTTTTGATCCACTACTACCTCCATCACTAAGTTCAAATGTCTGATTTTGTATTATTCGGCATTGAAAGTAGACCAGCAGCTCCTGTGTCCCCGCAAGCTAAAATCACTGCTTTTCTCTATGGGGTTTGGTGTGGGAGAGTGAGTGGTTTACAAACTTCAGTTTCCTGTTGGTAAAGTCTGTCTAACAGTGAGATAAAGACGTGAACATGTTCCAAAGACATCATGGACTCAAAGTGGCATAAATCTTATTACACTTAGTCTTTAGTTAAATGGCTAAATAGCTGCTGGTCAGCTGCTGCCTCGTGTGGTCACTTTGCAGCATGTACGGCATTTGTTTTTACTTTAAACCACAACAATCCCCTTAAATCAAACAACATTCAATAATAATTTAATATATATAGCAGTTTTATTTTGGTTGGTCGCGCTTATCCTTATTGTTGAGTCACTCTGGCTCTCACTGGTCACCACACACACACACAGGCTTCCTGCCCGCTGTGAAATGGTGAGGAGCCAAAACAAGTGAGCGGCTGATGAACACAGTTGAACACCGACGAAGCCCCGAGAGTGCCAGATGTTTTTCTCTGCAGTTGGCGAGTGACAGTATGGACGGAGCGCCGGTGAATACTGGACGCCTTTCAACAGGTGGTGAGAACGAGAGCTGCAGCATCTGCACGGACGTGTGTGTGTGTGTCTGTGTGTGAGCAACGTTTGGCACTGGTTTGTCCGAACACATTATCCATGTGATAAATCCACCGTTTCTCAGTCAAAAAACTCCTCACACCTTTAATTTCAGCATCTCCAAAATGAACATTTGTCGAGCTGCAGCGAATACAGATGTGCGTCAGTTTGAAATGTAAATAAATAATTAGAGTGCCTGCAATACAAAGCAATGAGAACTCCCAAGAGTTCTATTGTTATTGTTCCACGTTTCTTCTTGGGGCGGGAAAAAACACCCACACATCCTATATCAAAACAACTGGTGTGCTGTGACTTTTCTAAGCATTTCGAGTAACCATGGCAACAAAAATCGCAAAGAATTTCCACATATGCATGAATGAGAAACGCTTGAAACAATTACCTGATCCCAATTTGGAGCCTCACAGTGTCGTCATACTTTAACGTAGCGATGTGGTTTAAACTTTAAACGGGTCTCAAGACTTGGGACTTTTCTCACCTAAATCAATGTTTTCATAAATATTACGGTTTTTAAACAATCGCAGTTTACTTTTTTTGAATGTTTTCAGATTTTATAATGTGTGTGTATTGTGCTATTGCGTTACTGGCACACTCTAGCTAAAGAAAAAGCTAAACAAACTCTTCTCCTGCCCACTATTTCCAACCTACGTTTAACGTGTTAAATTATATCGCCTTTTGATTACTTTTTTTTACATGTAACCGAAATAAAAGACATTCATTCTAAGCGTTCATCTGTCCGATCCAGTGATGCAGATTGTATGGTATGACGTTCCAAATAATGGCAGTAAACTAAACCTTGATTTGTAAATTCTCCCCCGTACATAGACGCCTTCAAACTAAAATTAATTCCTCTGTACTCAAACTGAAATTCATTCTGCTTTCACTTATTAAAACTAAATTATGGCAACATCTATTTAACAACCGCTTCCAATTAATTTGCCAAGAATTTTATTAAAATAACATGAATTTAAATTTAGTTATAGCTTCAGTGGAAGTGAAATTCATGTCTGAACTCTCTCAGAAGGAGAAAACAGTTTGTAAGACACGAAGAAAAGAATCACATTTATTATTCGTGACTGTCGAGCAAAGACAGTTTAATATCAGCGCGCTGTCAGATTTCCTCTGACGGCCGCATCAAAACAGCACAGCGGGAGAACTGTGCAGGAACGTGGAGCGCAGACCAAGTCCGTTCTGCAGCAGCGGAAAACGGATTCATCATCGAGCCTGGAGATTTAACACCAGGTGACACATTAACACCAGGTGACACGTTAACACCTACACCGTATTTGACCCTGACGGTGAATAAAAGTGACCCTGAGAGGCCACAGTGCCGTGCATTCACGCTGATACGTCAGCGATACCCGCGCCACGCGTTGACATCCAGAGCCCTGCGGCCAAAAGAGAAGAAGTGAAAATGAAAGAGTGAAAACGAGGCAGGCAGACGCAGAGGAGCCGCACGGAGCCCTCTGCTGTCAGGAGTGAATGTCTGAGAGAAATGTGATGGAGGTGAAGTGAGGTCTTTACCAAACTGAGAGGGAAGACGGATGAAGCGGCGTCTTTGACGGACCTAACTCTCCTGAGCAGAAAACACACCGTGGTCACTCAACTCCACTCAAATATTCTTCAACATTCTCTCCACTTAGATGGAGTTTAAATTACACACAGGACAGAAAAATAAACTATTTTGTTTCTTACGGGTAAACTGCAAAAGACGAAACAGATACGTTAAAGGGGTAGTCCAAGTAACGTTCGTCTGACTACATCTGCCTAATAAAAATGTTAAAACTTTAATAGAAATCTGGGTGTCATCTGCATAAAGGTATTGTTTGTTGTGCAGATGTTGAACAGAAGAGTTCCTCAGTGGAGCCCTGAGGAACTCCACACATGACCTGTCCACTCCGACGAGTAGTTACCAAGAAATTTAAAGTTAAATGTTGGATTTTCTTGATGCCATGAATTCTTCAGCGGAAACTATAATAATCAAAACTTAACATTGAAGTCACTTGATTGAAATACTGACTTTGTGGAACAATGTATTAATTAAATATAGTTTGGATGTTGCCATATTTTAGTTTTAATACTGACTGAATTTGTAAATGTAAGATGCCAAATCTGGCATATCTATGGGATTATAGTTTAATATAAATCTGGGTGTCATCAGTATAAACATATTGTGGGGCCCCAGAGTGGAGCCATGAGGAACTCCACGTATGATTTTTGTAGGGATGTCAGTTATCGACCCAATTACCCCTGATATAAGTCCAATATCATGCAACCCTTGATTACATTAGCAATAATAAATAATAATAATTATAATAATAATATTGTATTTTCAGAAATTTCAAAACACTCAAGGTCATTTTACAGGTTTAATTAATAATAAAATGTTAACAGAGTGTAAAATCATGATTATCTAAATATGCTTCTTTAAACAGATTATGTATTCAGATAGGATTTGAAAATGGAACAAGTCAATGTTGTATTTGTAAATGGGCGTGGACTCTGACCTTTAATGATTCAGTGTGTCAGGATGAAGTGGCCGCCGCGCGGCAGAGAGCATGTAAACACTCTTTCACAAGTCTCTCTGTGCCATTTCTTCATTCTTCATTGCTGATTTATGTGAAACTCTTCGCCACCATCTGCAACAAAAAGCTCCCACGTCAATAATAAATCTGATTTTCCTCCATGCCTTAAAGCCATGAATATGGTTTTGAAGGGTTTTCTTTAGGTGAAACGATCAAAACCTCATGTTGGGCCACCAAAATTGTGAATTCACGGTTTATAAAACACAGTTTGAATGTTGTCATATTGTAGTTTTGAGCAGACTGAATTTTGTATGGAACATTCACTTCAAAACTGTAACTGAAAGAGTTATTGTTATAACTGTTTGAATTATTATTATTTGTATTACTTTATCAGAGGAATCGTACGTTTGAGGTCCTAAAACTTATAACTCCACTAAATCAAACTGTTTATGACTGATTATGGTCCCACGCTGAAGACGTCAATGTGGATATATTCAATTTTGAAAAAGCGCCTTTCAAAATTGGCGATTAGGCGCGTGTTTTATTTGAACGCACTCCTCCTGGAGCTTTGGTGCAAACTTGGAATTTACTAAGGTCACTCTGGACATGACAAGGATTGAAAGTTACTGGAAACTTCACTGAATGTTACACGGTATATGTGCGAAGGGGTAGCAAAGTTCTACCGTCTCGCCACAAAACACGAAACTGTTATTACTGCTCTGTACAAGATCCAATCAGTATCAGAGCCATCTCAGAATAGGAGCCATCACAAAAAACACTGTCTATTATTGGTGTTGAATATCATGAGCTATCAGAAAAAGGTGTTGCCATGGCAATGTTTTCAAAGTGGGATGTTTGCAAAAATTACAACCATTGGTCCTGACAACCAAGGGATGGTCACATACTCACGAAACTTGACAGTCGTCAATAATGACACAATTTTCAGTCTGATGTGGGTCACAGGACACCGACACACATCTATGGAGATAATAAGATTAGTTATTGTTATTTTTACTCTTTGTCTATGTCTTCTTTGTTCCATTTTTAGTTTTCCACAGTGAAACTTGTGATTTATTGTCAAGTAAAATTGAAAAGTTGAACAGTGAATGACTCACCGACTTTCCCTGAGAGCACACACACACACACCGAGTGTGCAATTTTTCTGTCAAAAGAAGACAGAAGAATTACCAGGAAAGAAAGGCCTGGCGGAGCAGTGCATCTTGGAGCTAAGCTTTCGGAAGCAGCCATGCAGAAGCGGAGCCTGGAACCAGAATCATACTGCTCCACTGTCAAGAGTCGGTCCAAACCGTGGGGTAAAAGGCCACTGTTGGCCTCGTTACTCAGGCTTAGTGAGTGACACCTGCTGCAGTCCTGGGTTACAGGTGCATGTTGTCCCTTCAGGGCTTCAGTTAGCAGATCAGCCCATCATCCAGCCTGGGAACCAGATGGCGCTTTCATTATCTGATACAGACTGAAGATAGACAGAGATAAACAATAATGTCACAAGATTAGAGTTTGTTATGGATTCCATTTGACGGAACGCACTGAGCAAAAACTACAAGATGTTTTAAAAGATTTGTCAGTGACGAGAAAATATCTCTGAAAACATACAAGGAAAACTAAAAGACAGTAAATAAAATATACACCCAAGTCTACGATAGCTACGTCACATGTTCACATCTTTATCTCCCTGTTAGACAGATTTTTCCAGGAAACTGAAGTTAGCAAACCACTCACTCTCCCACACCAAAGTCCTTGAGGAACCAAAAGAGCCTTGAGGAACTCCACATTTGATTTGTCTGCTCAGATGTGAAGTTACCTTCTGATGCTGTATTCACATCCAATGCGATTTGTTAACTTTGGGAAACTTTCTTGTTTTGTCCACAAACCAAAATTTGCCAGTTTTAATTTTAATTTTAATTCTTTGTGTGTTTTAAAAAAAAAAAAAAAAAATTAAAACAAGTTTCTTTCAGGTTCTGAAATGTAAATATTTTCTGCTTCCTTTGCTCCATATTTCAAATTAATTTAGTAATCCATGAAAGATCCTGCTCACTTTACCACAACTAAACTGGTGAACACGGACATGTTCATCAGACAAATATCTCCTGCTTGTTAAAACACTCATCGAATAGAATTTATGTTCCATTTTAATTCATTATCAATGCTTTCAAGTGACCACAGGGATTTACAGCCTGTGCCATGCTTTGATCTTTATTAAATGTTAACTCAACTTAAAGGCTGTGTTCAAATATATATATGTATATGTATATATACATATATATTTCATTTTTATTTTATTTAATGCTGGTTTCAGGCCGTGGTTGATTTATGGCACAGTTTCTGGGCAAAACCCTTGATGCATAAACAGGACTGCTGATCAGTGTGAATGGGCGTTGTGACCTTTGGAAAATGGAGGCTGTTCACTGTTCTTGCTCCATCTCCTCTTCTTTTTTTCCTCCCGGTGCTTTTAGAAAACTCCTGCCGCAGCAGAAACTCTCTGCACCGTTGTCTTCCAAGTGACCGAATAAAAACAGAAGGACGTGACTATTGTCTGAAGCAACAACACGACGACGACAACAACACGCGGCCTCGACACACTTCTGAATGACGGCCTTCGGTGTGAGCACTTAACAACTCTGTGGAAAAACACCTCACAGATGAAGATAATATCTGTGCTGCCTGGACTGTTATTGTCTCTCAAGGTTCTGCAGTCACTTCACACATCGTCACGGGAAACACAAGTTATTATTCTATTCTCCTCTATTTTATCTCCTAACTATGACTTAGTATCTTATTAATATTAATATAATTACGACTTAGTATCTCATAACTATGAGTTAGTACCTCATAACTATGAGTTAGTACCTCATAACTATGACTTAGTATCTCATAATTATGACTTAGTATCTCATTATTACGACTTAGTATCTCATTATTACGACTTAGTATCTCATTATTACGACTTAGTATCTCATGTTGTGCATCCAACACGCAGAGCCCATGTGATCAAAATGGGCGCTGCTGGACAGAAGTGCTGGAGCGGAATGGACTGCTTGTATTGGAGATTTTAGAGGCAGTCCGACATAATCCGATAATCGTTTTTTGGCTGATATCGGACCGATATCAGATATCAATATCGGATCGGGACATCCCTTATAATTACGATTTAGTAGCTCCTATGACTTAGTATCTCATAATTACGACTCTGGAACCCCTTATTATGACTTAGTATCTCATAATTCCGATTTAGAATTTCATTATTACAACTAAAAAGCACATAATTATGACTTAGAATATCATTATTACAGCTTAGTATCTCGTTATTACGACTTAATTCCACAAATAAACCGGTTTTGAATGACACACAGTGGACCTGTAAGGCACCAGTGCACTAATGTTGCCTCAGTAATCTCCACTACTTTGTCAGATTCATCAATAAGAGCATGTGAATCAATGATGAATCACCACATTCTCCTCCTGATTTAATCTGCAGTCTCTCAGGCTCTTTTCTTTCCTTCCCTGTTAACATTTCCGCTCACTCATTAAGACTTGTCGGGCACGGCATGTTTGAGTTTATTACTTCTTTGCGCGGTTACTTCCTAAACCGCGACGTCGTTACTCAGGCCGATGTGAAACAGTGTGAAGTGAAAATGGATGCTGAGTCGTGGATGCTTTGTCTCGTTTGATAGAGTCGTCTCGACAGGTCAGCAGCTGCTGTTGCCACATAATTCACTCAGAAAACAGATTTGCAGCTCGGCGTGAGTCTCATTTTCATGCACTCGCAAACTTGCATTACTTTTATTATCATCTATTTTGGCATCACGGCCGTGGCAGGACGCCACCTGTTCAAAGGCAGAGGCCAAAATCCAGGAAAAATAAAAGGATCAGGCTGGAAGTTTGAACTTGGACCAACTCCTTTCAACTTCATTTCATGGGAAAAAGTGATGGCACTAATGGTCATGTAATATATAGGTATTATATCCATATATGGTGACATGAGACAAGATGTTAGATTTTGAATATCGTCATCAGATTATGATAAATAATCTGTGATAACTTTTCCTGGTTTCAAAGGCGGTTGCAATGACAATCATCATATTTATGACATTGAATACATTTGTGAAATATATTGAAAAATACATGGATTCGACAAAAATGTATGTGCGACTTAGTATCTCATAAGTGCGACTTAGTATCTAACAATTACGACTTGGTATCTCACAATTACAACTTGGTATCTAACAATTACGACTTGGTATCTCACAACTACGACTTGGTATCTAACAATTACGACTTGGTATCTCACAACTACAACTTGGTATCTAACAATTACGACTTGGCATCTCATAATTACGACTAAGTATCTCGTTACTGTGCCTTAATTCCACAAATAATCCTGTTTTAAATGACACACAGTGGACCTGTAAAGCACCAGTGCACTAACGTTGCATCAGTAACCTATTAGTAGGATATCAGGGAATTCTGAAAGAACCTGCTTAATTTGCAGCAGCGATAAAAAAAAAAAAAAGTTACACAAGGAAACGTGCTCATCCTTTTTAAATTCGCACTTAATTTACATCGTTGAAGGATCTATTAGTGAGTTGCTAAATTGCACTCACTTTATTATACAATGTGACTTTTGTCGATTCCATGTAGTATTTATTTATTATTTTTAACAAGGCAGGAGGACAGATTCCACATCTGTGTTGAGGTGTTGCAGTCAAAGTTGGCAAACACTTCCACACTCGCGTTTGCATTAATTAATGTGTGAAACCAGACTGTGCGTAGAGCGAGCACAAGCTAAAGTGTTTCTGCTCTTTTACACAAATTACAGCAATGCTTGGCAGTTTCGCCACTCAATATGTCAATTACAGCAGCAGCGTGTGGGAATCACAAAGAGATGCTGATGACAGTCCCACTTTGATGAATGATTATACTGGGAATTACTCCAAGTGAAAGTGCAGGAACTGGGACATGAAAGGGTGCTCGTCCTCACTGAAGACACGGCTGCCAGCAGGGACAATGACAAAGATTTTAGCCACTTAACAAAATACACCGCAAATAAAATGGATAAAACTGTAGCATCTTCACTAAATGTTTGCTGCTTTTTCTCACCAAAGTCACACTTTTACAGCTGGAAACTGAAGTTTGTAAACCACTCACTCTCCCAAACCAAAGTCCATAGAGAAAATCAGTGATTTTAACATCACAGCACACAGGAGCTGTTGATCCACTGCTGCCTCCATCACTAAGTTCAAATGTCTTATTTAATCATTTGAAATCTTTTGTTCAGATTATTTGATGTGGGTTAGGGTTGATGTGTCTCTCGCTCATTGACGTAGGTACGCCAAAATTCAAAATGGCTGACTGCCTGTTGAGTTGAGGCCATGGTCACGGTCGACTTTTTTGTTTGTCTTGGTAGATAAGATCTTCTCACCAAGTTTCCGGAAATTCTGTGGAACTCAATTTTGCCTGTTTTCACATTAGGGGGCGCTATAGAGCCCTTGAGCAACACACGGGTCTGGGAACTATGTCAATATTGCATTTTCGCAAAGCCATGGACATAATAATAATATTAAGGATAAAAACAGGTTCCTCGCTCAGATTCGTGCCAGGAGCCGTTCCAGCCCCTGCCATTCGTGGCCAAAAAACTAGTGGAGCTTTGAGGGCCTGTCCCTCCCTCCTGTGGCTTCCACTCACCTTCAGCTGACATCTGTCCATCTTTCCCTCCCTCTGTCTCCCCCTCACACACCTGCCTTTTCACCATTTCCATTGTTTCACCCCCAAATCAATCTTTCTCATTTCGCGCAGAATTGATTTCACCATCTAGTGACGTTGATTCAACCTTACACTCCACTCTCACCTCCTTATCCAGTCCCCTCCTCCTCTGCTCCTCCTCCTCTGCAGAACTGTGTAATATTGTCTTGCTTGGATGTGTCTGGCATCCTTAAGCACCCTGTGCTGCAGAATTGATGCCATGTGTGAGACATTACGAAGGCAGAGCGGCAATTTATTATCACCACAGCAGGATGATGATAGATTACCGAGTCAGTCAGGACGGTCGCGCTTTAATTTTTTTCTTTTTTTTTTTGCGCCAAATTTCTTCAATATCTCGTCGACCAATTATTCCACACCACCACCATCCATCATAAAAATATATTTAAGTAGCGTATTTTTTGATTCCACGTGTGTTTGTGGAAGGTGGTAACATTTATTAACACTATCTGCGTCACAGACACCACAGACTGTCATTTTAGTGATAGGAAGTCTTTCTCCCCAGAAGCAGAGCTGCTCTGACAGCAGAGTTATCACATCTGTGGACCGGTCAGTGAAGCCCTGTGGACAAATGTGAGCTGTGCTGATTCTGGCGGAGAAGGCGAAACACACCAGCAACACGTGTGTGTATATACAGTATATGTCATATATGTCATGTCAAAACCCAGAGGCCCCTTTTTAAAATTCCTCCCTGTAAAAGGTTAAGACGCAGATCCACCACTGTCAAATCCACACACGTCCACATTTAAGTCTACAATATCTTTCAGGACACATTCATGTCTTTATCTCACTGTTAGACTGACTTTTTTCAACAGGAAACTGAAGTTTGTAAACCACTCACGATGATTTCAGCTCACGGGGACACAGGAGCTGCTGGTCTACTGCTGCCTCGTGTGGTCACTTTGTGTCACTGAGGTAAATCTGAATGAAGAATTTCAAATGCCAAATTTGACTGAATAAGACATTTGAACTTAGTGATGGAGGCAGCAGTGGATCAACAACTCTGCTGTGATGTTAAATCACTCATTTTCTCTATGGGGTTTGGTGAATATAACAAAAAAATCATTCAAGCTGAATCATTTTGTGTTTGTGGACAAAAACAAGACATTTGAGAACATCACCATTTCCAGAGTTTGACAAACACAGATCAATATATTTTCCTGACATTTTATGGAGCAAGAAATTGTCGATTAATCGAGAAAATTAGCGTTGCAGTCGCACGTCTTTTGTTTTTGTGTTTTTTTGTGTCATGTGACTTCTACCTCTTTTTGAAAAGCTCTTGTGGTGCAACCATGTGAGCAGTGATCGAGGCTTTTCTACACTACAAAAGCCTGTTAAACACGTACTCACTCACAGAAGAAGAGCTGCTCCATTACATAACAAACAACCGTACCAGTGTGACGGGGGGGGGGCAGATATTGACTCCTTCAACTCGAGCCTCAAACTCTGTTAGAGGAGCGGCTAGGAATGGCCGTGCACACAAATGAGCTGTGATTCCACACTGCAAACCCTGCCGCCCCCCCTTCTAAATATGGGGAATAGATAGTTGATTTGAGAAAACACAGACTATAAACAAGTGAAAGTGACAAAATAAGACGTTTGAAAACATCATTTACATACTGTGATGATTCATTTCTTAAACTGTCCCAGCTAAAAAAAACTTACTAATTTGTTCCTAGCGGCTAAAAATGTCACCATCCCAAAACTGCTGTAAAAATATTTTTTCCACCTTATCCTGAAATATAGATATCACATATTAATAATATTTTAATAATATTTATAATATATAATAATATAATATTTATAATAATAATAATATATTTTTATTATGTTTACACAACTCCACAGTTTTTTTAATCGAACCCCTCAAAAAACTACAATCATTTCCATAAAAACATTTCAAGGAGAATTTGATAATAATTATTAGGCCCTGATATAGCCCAAATGATAGGCAGAAACAATGATTTTGATGCATTTTTTTCCCACTTTAAATAAGTCAATCTTTTAATTTTGCTGTTGATATGATTACCAGTATTTTTGGAATTATCATTTATGATGTGACATGATCCAGTTCTCATGACTAAAAACAGTCTGACAGATGTAGTTGTAGATGTAGTAGCTCATTGTGCATGTAAAATAACTAACTTTATAGATTTAATCACAAAGTAAGAAACAAACAGATACAATTTCTTAAAACAGTACAAACAATCTCACACAATCTGCTCTTGCTATAGAGTATATTACTCTAACAAGACTAAAAACCGCGACACTTTCCCTGTGACTGACGGATCGACAGCTAAGATTGTCCTGTAAACTTCAAATCTGTGTGAAAATCACACTTTAATTCAGTTTGCACTGCAGAGACCGGAGTGCTTTCTGGCGTCAGCTGTAAGTAGACACGCAGATTTATCCCCCTCTCACGTCTCAGCAGCGTCTATACTGATGTACGAGCCAAGACCTGAATCAATCTTTTCTCTTTTTTATTTTGTTTGTAACGCGAGAGAAAAAGAATGAGGTGGAGTTGACAGGTGGAGGAAGAACTTTTAGAGACGCAGCCATTTTGTGCTCAGTCACAGCAGTAACCTGTGCGTTCACTCATTCATGTAATCACAACGACAACTGGAATGATTATTAATAAGTTCATAAATTACTGGGATCAGTTTGAGTGTTTTTAATAATTAACACAAGTCCTGAATATGAATTTTTCAGCTTCTTAAATGTGAATATTTTCTAGATAGATTTTCTCCATAAAACAAAGAAATCATTCAAACTTATTCACTGAAAACAAGACATTTGAGAACATCATCACTTCCAGTTGAGTTGAAAAATTGATCAATATTTTTTGACATTTTATGAAGCAAATAACAAATTGATTAGTCATTTGATAAAATGAAGCAGTAGACCAGCAGCTGCTGTGTCCCAGCCAGCTTAAATCACTGATTTTCTCTATGGGCTTTGGTGTGGGAGAGTGAGTTTCCTGTTGGAAAAGTCTGTCTAACAGTGAGATAAAGACGTGATCATGTTCTTAAAGATATCGTAGATTATTATTAGTTTAGTCTTTCTTTGGTGGGGGTTAGTGTTTACCATGTGTCGTCACAAAAACATAAAGTATATAAAACAAAACACGTAAGGCTGACTAAAGAGAACAGTGTTCATTGTAAATAAATTAACAAATATTATATGATGAATTAGGTTTTAATTTATTATTTTTTACATTTTCAAAGCAAGAAACGCCAGTTAAAAAAAAATTAAACACAATCATCAGTCATGTGAATATTATTAATCTGATCTCATCTGATGTTTACACAGTATGACAGAGTGCGTTTGTGCATCAGCTAAATTCATTATCACAAACATTTGTTCTCCGTCACTTGGTGCGTCTGTCTGTCTGTCTGTCTCTCGCTCTCACCTCCCTCCCCTTCACTCATCCATTTACCCTCTCTCTCTTTTTACACCTCGGGCTAAACAAACAAGGTTGCCATCCTCATTAACCTCGCCGCCTCCTCCCTGCTCACCTCAGGCTCGCCCCGCCTCACACTGCTGCACTCATTACTGCTGAGTCATGCCGGGGAAACAAACGCTAGAGGGGGGGAGTGGAGGGGAAAAAGGACAGGTGACTGCAGAGGGAGGGACAGGAAACCACTCACTCTCCCACACCAAAGCCCATCGAGAAAATCAGTAATTTTAACATCACAGCACACAGGAGTTGTTGATCCACTGCTGCCTCCATCGCTAAGTTCGAATGTCTTATTATTTCATTTACGGCATTAGGAAACCTTCATTCAGGTTTACCTCAGTGACACAAAGTGACCACACGAGGCAGCAGTAGACCAGCAGCTTCCTGTTGGAAGTCTGTCAGTGAGATAAAGACGTGAACATGTTCTGTAAACATCGTAGACTTAAACTGACATAGATTTTATTAGCAGGGTCTTCTTGTCAAGTTGCTAAAATGTTTACTGCTAAAATTTTTACTGAGTGAGCTTCCGCGATCTCCTATGCTACAACTACACTTCAAAACAAAAACAAAAAAACAACCCTGAACTGTCCCTTTAATGTGCAACAGTATATAGACATAAATCCTCCTGGATGATCATGTTGGAACTTTCCCACCACTGAGAAGTTCTTCTGCTGCTGCTCCTTCATTTCATGATCTATGAGATTTGTGGATGATTAATGGCAGAGGGAATGTTCCAGAAGCACTGTCATTAAGAGTTTTTTTTTTTCTTTCTTTTTTAATTAGCTGGTTTGTGGAGTGAGACGCACCACTTAGTCCTGGACTTAAGTATAAAAAAGAAGAAGCAGCAGCAGCAAAAGTTTCCTCGAGGTCAGGAGGGAAATGAGTGGACACTAAACTGAAGCGCTGATGTGACATGAAACATAAGCCATCCAAATGCAATTAGATTTGTGTCAATATTTTCAAACAATTGCTCTGTGCGCCGTGGTTTTTTTGTTTGCGGCCGGGCCTGAGGAAGCTGCCTGCTGATTGGCTACCGAGTTTGGAGCGACAGCTCAACGGACAGGAAGTCGTCTCAGGCTTGGAGTTGCTGTCAGTCTAGAACTCTTTCAACAAAGTTTTCCCCGTCGACATCTTGACAAAATAATTGTAAATATCTAGGTTTGTCAGATTCTAAACGTTCATGTTAAAAGTCTGATTATAGTCAGACTAAGACAATAATTTACTTTTCTTAATGTCAAGTAAACAAGTTAGTCTGACTAAACTCTAGCTCGTCTTAGTAGGACTAACATACCTGGATAATGTGACTCATAGTCCGATTAGTCCTGCATGTAAACACTTAGTCAGACTAAGAGCAAAATGTCCTCCCGGTCTTTGACCCTGAAGTAGACGACATATAAACTGCCTTTCTTCAGAAAACACGACAAACGTGTACAGCAGGTAACAGACATACAGAATCACAGCACCGTCCATATCGCCACACAATACACACTAGCTTAGAGAGATACAGCGCCAATTATAGAATTGAGGAGTCAATTTGTCCTCCACATGTAAACTCAGACTCTGTAAGTTGTCCGATTGTCTGTCTTAGTCAGACTACGACGACCTTAGTCTGATTAAACTGTGAGTGTAAATGTACTGACACAGAGAGAGAGAGAGAGAGACAGATGGTTGTATTCCATCATCTATCATAGATCTTGATCTGTCTTCAAGGACACACTCGCTCTCTCTTCTTTTCTTAAAGGTGACTCTGCCTGTAACAGTTTCTGTCAACATTCATTATTTACTTTACATCTTTCTGTATGAACACACACACACACACCTGCACACACTTTGGTTGAAGCAATTAGCTGTCTTGACCAAGATGGAGGACAACATTTCTACTTTGACCCTGGACCATTTTTCAAAAGCCTTTTCTTTTTTCTGTGTTCTCTTTGTCCACGTCTTTGCTTCGTCGTAATCGTGGCCTCTTGAAATTCAGATGCAGTTCCACAATTGCAAGGTACTTTGCAAGCGTGACATGTTCCAGCAGCAGCAGCAGCAGCAGTAACAGCAGCTACAGCAGCAGCTGCAGTAACAGCAAAATGTGAATCTTAAAGAGACCATAGACAGAAAGTGCAAATTAACGGTGCATTCGGGTGTGTATCTGCGTCATTACCTCGTCTATGAAGGCCTAAAAGTCCATAACAATCAGTTCAGCCACTGCTGAGAGTGCAGGGTTTTATTATTTTCCTGAGCTCTACAAAGAGGCAAGGCACTTCCGTTGACTGTTTATGTCACTGGCGAACCTCACCACTCCTGTAAACAGCAGCGCCTCCTAGTCCAGGCACTAGAGTACGGGCACATAGAAGCAAAAGAACTACTCTCGTTGTAGCTGCTGAGCGTATCTCCATATCTCACATATAAGGGAGATAGTACCATGCTATGGCCTCTTTAAAACATGAATATTTTTTTCAGCTTCTCAAATGTGAATGTTTTCTTCATTTCTTTGCTCCATAAAACAAAGAAATCATTAAAATGAATCGTTTTGCGTTTGTTGGCAAAAACATTTGAGAACATCATTTGCACTAACTGATATTTTTATACATTTTATGGACCAAACAAGTTGTCTATTAATGGAGAAAATAATCTCCACATTGATCAAGTATGAAAATCCTCATTAAACAAAACAAACACCAACTTTATTTGCGTCTCTTAAATAACCGCAAGCGATATGGTCATTGAAATGTTCCCTGATTTCATCCTGTGTCGTCTCGGTTCAGAAGCTCCACTCTGTTCTTTTTATACTTCCCCTCTTTTTTCCTAAATCCCTGACTCTTCCCTGCACTGATCCTGACGATCAATCTCATCCATAATCCTCCTCCCCAACATGAATCTCCCGTCCAATCCTCCTCTCATTCCATCGGCACTCTTCCATTTTTTTCTTTTCCAAGCTGTGGAGCTCACGTCGCAATTTCCTCTCCAGCCCCCCCTTTCTTTGCTCATATCATCCCTCTCTCACTGCTCCCTCGCTCTCTTTCCGTCTGCTTGCACCTCTGGGAAAAAACATAATTCAGAGGACAAGTCTTTGGAGACAGAGGGCTCTCGCTTACTCCTCCCTCCTACAATCATGTCTCAGTGGGGTTCTCCGAGGGACGGCGATTACAACCGAGTGACCGCCACCTCTGCCAGGCCAATTAACGCAGGGGGCTTATAGATTAAAAAGAGTGGGGGAAGAAAGAGGGAGAAAAAGCCAGTGTCCACATCTCCATACATTATCATACTAAACACAGTGGTGGGGCGTCCTCGTCCACAGCAGTCATTTCAGGGATGAGATCCCACAAAGTCCTGTGTCTGTTTACGCTATTGTCTTTATTTGTACTGTTGTACCTGCGTATGTGCTCTGTATTGTCTTTTTTTGTACTGCTGTACCTGTGTATGTGCTCTGTATTGTCTTTTTTTGTACTGTTGTACCTGTGTATGTGCTCTTACTTGTCTTTTTGTACTGTTGTACCTGTGTATGTGTTTACTTATTTTGTACTGTTGTACCTGTATGTGCTCTGTATGGTTCTTTTTGTACTGTTGTACCTGTGTATGTGCTCTACGGTCTTTATTTGTACTGTTGTTGCTGTGTATGTGCTCTGTATTGTCTTTTTGTACTGCTGTACCTGTATGTGCTCTGTATTGTTCTTTTTGTACTGCTGTACCTGTGTATGTGTTTCTACTTGTCTTTATTTGTAATTGTTGTACCTATGTATGTGCTCTACGGTCTTTTTTTGTACTGTTGTACCTGTGTATGTGCTCTACGGTCTTTTTTTGTACTGTTGTACCTGTGTATGTGCTCTGTATTGTCTTGGTGTCTGTGTGAGTCAGCGACTGCAGATGGAAATCAGCTCACAGCGGTACAATCTGGTACAAAGCATATTTTCCTCTGTGATTAATGATGCTGTGCGTGGTTCCTGTTCAATAAAACTAAATAAACTCAACTAAACTCATTTTGTATATAGTCCCATCACCCGTGGGGACTTTTAAAAATAAAAATAAAAACCCTGCTTCAATCTGCGCCTGCACACAGTTGTGGATGTCATGGAGCTGCAGCGTCTGAGGATAATTGACTTTGTAAAATGCTAATTTATGTCAACATTTCTGCAGGTGTTGCTGCGCTCACGGAGAATAACCTGAAACAACAGAGTGCAAACAAAGTGCAACTTGTGACAGGTCTATAAATAAAAAGCTACGAGTGCACAGGAAACCACAGCTGAATCCCTGATTGTGATGATAAGTTGCATTAATGAAGCTTTATAAAAGGTGGGAGTGTTGCCGCTGCTGCTTCTCCTGTTTGTGTCAGAGAGAGACACACACACACACACACAATGTTTCTGTCAATGGAGAAAAAACAAAAGCGTCCTGAGGCGAAGACCTACTGCATGTCCATGTGAAGAGAAAGAAGAAGAGGAGGACGACGACATGCAGATTAGAGGAAGAGTGAACCACACTATTAATGGTTTAGTACAAAGCTTATAGTTATGGTTGTAGGAGCCATGTAGAATCAGATGTTTCCCTCAGGCCAAACAATCAGAGTGTGTGTGTGTGTGTTTGTGTTCACTGCACTCAAACAAACACACACTCAAGCAAACAAACACAAACACTTTCACACTAGAGTTCATACTGAAAACCATTATTTCTTTCCTTATTTTAATGATATGACCTTTTCATAACATGAAGAAAAAGGTGCTGCTCCCTAGCAGTAGATTATATATCCATATTTTTCATTAGATTTTGACGATAACGACATAAATGCTCTAAATTTTAGCCACTTCACAAAAAACTCAGCTCATAAAATCTACGTCAGTTTAAGTCTAGTAGTCATGAACATGTTCATGTCTTTATCTCACTGTTAGACAGACTTTTCCAACAGAAAACCTGAAGTTTGTAAACCACTCACTCTCCCACACCAGAGTCCATAGAGAAAATCAGTGATTTTAGCTTGCAGGGACACAGGAGCTGCTGGTCTACTGCTGCCTCGTGTGGTCACTTTGTGTCACTGAGGTCAATCTGAATGAAGAGTTTCAAACACAGAATGTTAAAATCATTTTCATGAGGTTTGGTGTGGGATGAAAAAATGATTTGGGTGATTAACAAAAGAAAAGTCAGTTTATCTTAAGAATATGTTCACGTCTTTAGTTTGGAGCAAACTATCTAATCCATCAGCCAAAAAGGCAGAAATTCTTGACACCACCTCCATCACCAATAACATCCTTTTATTACTCCATTTGTTGATTTATTTGTACATCACCCTTTGCTCTTGGCTGATGTTTCAGTGATGTATTTTAATAACCTTCAATGTTGACGTGTTTATTTTATATGTGAGCCACTGGACACTGGAGTTTCCCCACAGAGATGAATATACATGAATATAGTAGTAGGTGTGTATATTTGAACTCTATGTATTGCGACAACTGGGCCTCCAGCATGAAGTCTGGTCCTAAATGGGTTTGTGTAGCCTGCCGTGTGTTTTCTGCTGCGCTGTGACAATCTGTTCTGACATGCTACACCCACTCAACCTGAACGTATAGACGGGTGACAGATTATTGGAAAAATAAAAGACATTATGCATGCGAGTGCAGTGCTGTTCCACTTAGAGGCTCAAAGACAGCAGCGCCGCCTCTCTGATCTCCACTGAGGAGGCATGTGTGCAGTGTCTTAACATAACGCAGTGTTTAATCTAAAATCTCCCTGCTCAGCGATCTGGAGACTCATCGCCATGTTTACGCCGTGAGTCAGTTTGAACGCACACTTCATGTCTCATTCATGACGTCGTAACGTGGACAGTTTCATAACGGTGTAATGTAACTCTCACATCTTTTACTGCACTACATTACCTCTAACTCGTTCCTATTACTCTTCCCCTGTTACTCGTTACTACCAAATGAAATCAGAGGAAGTGTTGGTATTATGGTCTGTATTTATATAGAATTTTTCTAGTCTTGATGAGATTTACACTACAGTTTTCACCCATTCACACATCTTTCACTCACAATCACAGTGCAACATGGGCTTAAGTGTCTTTGCTCAAGGATACATGTAGCAGAGACAGGAATTGAACCCACAACCTTCCAGTTGAAAGACAACTCACTCACTCACGCATTCTCACTTAAAGTCATTCACTCACTCACACACTCAGACATTCACTCACTCACTCACACTCTCTCATGCAGACACCAACTCAGAGACTCACTCACTCACTCTCTCTCACTTACACTCATTCACTCAGTCATTCACACACTAAATTCATACATTCATACGCTGCAACACGGGCTTAAGTGTCTGGCTCAAGGACACACACAGACTAGCAGAGCAGAGGAATTGAACCAACAACCTTCCTTTTTTCCCCCCATCATCATTTGAGTTAACAAATCAATCCACTTTTTGACCAACTAAGCAAAAATCTGGTTGATTACAAATCAGTGCAATTTGTGTATAAGCTAAAAAAGAAGAAGGGACAATTAAAATGAAAAACCAAAGACTGGAACAAGTGAACTGAACACAATCATATCATCTGTAATACAGACCATAGCTGAGTAAATGGATATTTTTTATAATACAGAGTAATAACTGTTGTTTTCTAGTTATTTGCTTTTATTATTATTATTATTATTATTATTATTATTATTATTATTGTTATATTTTAGGAACCGAGTGCACAAGGTGAATAGAAATTGAAGGAATTATTATATATACATACACATATATATGTATATATACACATATATATGTATATATGTATATATACACATATATATATACATATATATATACACATACACACATACAAAACAGACGCAGCAACATTACACCACCATCAGCAGCCACACATAAAATGCAAATGAGCTCCTGTAACACTTTAGAGCATGGAAAAACATATAATATCAAATATACAATGGAATAATTAGGTATATTCATGTCATGTCACCAACAGGTAAACAACAGGAAATAAACTATTCTTACCTGACAGAAGTGTCCACAGCTGTTATAGCAGCAGAAGAGAAGATGTTTGACATATCTTCTTTCTTTTCTCTTCTCTAACAGAAGCAAAAACATCCTTGTTAAAGAGAATAAATGAGTCCTGGCCTTCACAGTTTCTCTCAGAGTAAAAACACAAAAATAGTTGAGTTATTGTGCACTGACCTTCACAAAAAAGTTCCCTGGTTATTATTATTATGATTATTATTTTTTGCTGAATCATGCAGTTTTATAAGCAGGTTGTCGATTGGCATTAGCATTAGCGGCGCTAGCATGAAGCTGGTTCCTTCCCGGAGTCACTAAATAAACGTCAACCTGTTCTTTTTAAGTGTTTTTTCTCTTCTGTGTCTCCTCTTTTTATATTCACCGCTGAATAATTGATTAGATAATTGACTTTTTGGCCTACTTCGCTGCTCTTGCTGTTGCTGCTGTCGCTGCAGGGATTGTTTCTGTTGCGTTCGCTTCACGAGTAGCCGAACATGATTGGACACAGTCGGTCAGTTACTTACTCATTGGCTGGCGACAGCTGGGGGCGGGACGCGTTGAAACGGGTGGACAGGTGCAAAGTGATTGACACCTGTCTCGACAAATCACGGTGCGTAGTTGTGCTCCGTCTGGTTGCAGCGAAAGTCCCGCCTGTCACAGCTGATTCCCGATGATGCCGGAACCCGTAATGGCGTCAACTCGCGTCCCGCCCCCAGCTGTCGCCAGCCAATGGTAAATAATAACTGACCGACTGTCCAATCAAGTTCGACTGCCCGTGACCGCAACAACGTCAACAACCACAAAACAACTGGAGGCGGGACTTGAGTTGAAAAGGCGGGGAAGTGCAAAGTGATTGACATCTGACTCGATAAATCACGCAGCGTACAACCAGAACGCACAGCGTATTGAGTTTTGTTTTTTTGCGAACGGATACGCCGCCATTGTGTTCACTCTCCGGTGGCTGCGGAAGTGCCGCCGCCTGTCACCGGCGGTTCCCGGTGATGCCGCGGTGAAACCGGAGCCGTAATGGCGTCCGCGCCGCCCATGAACACAGTTCCTTCCTGCTAGCGCCGTTAACGCTAGTGCTAACGCTAATGCTAGCTTCACTGTTGACGCACAGAATAAATGAATAAATAAAGCTTGAATGTGAAGATTGTGGATGATTCAGCGAATATTAATAATCATCAGCAGCAGTGACTCAAAGACCGAAACAAGGAGAACATGTTTTTATTTAGTTAACTGGAATAATATGTTTGCTGCGATGACAACAGTGGACACTTGGGTCAGGTAAGATTATTATTTTTTTGTTTGTTTTTTGTTCTTTAAATTGCTGCTAACTTGTTTATGCCACATTATAACCAGTGATAGTATTTACAACTAGTTTAGTTTGTATTTCAAACAAACATATCATCTTGTCACGTTTGAAGAGGTGTAGGCAGAAGTACAAACCTATATTTTAATGTATCACCGACTATGTACATATTTGCATTATTTTATACAGTGTTCTTAATGTTCTCAGTGACCATCCTGTATTAAACTGCTGTTCTTATATTTATTTAAAATGTATATATCATTTGTATTTTGTATAACTGATTTATGTTTTTGTTTTTTTTACTGCTGCTTTAATTCATCTGCTAGACTGTTACATATTGTAATTTAAATCCCGCGATTGAAACTCACATACTTTTTACAGTTTCCCTGGCAACACTGCATTTTTAAAATTTAGTTTCCTTCTTAAATGATGTATAAGCTATTTTATTTGTTTTTTTCTTGCCTTGAATAATATTTTCACTGTTTTAAACTGAATCAGATCCGGACATTTTAGAGCTTGTATTTATCATTTACATCCTTAATGTTCTCTTATCCTTGATGTTCTCAAAAACATTTGAGAACGTCATCGTTTAACGTGTCTTCTTAAAGACGAGTTAAACGATGATGTTCTTAAATGTCTTGTTAAAGAGAGGTTGATGGTACAGGACAAAAAAAATAACCAAATCCAAGCACTTAAATGTAATAATAAACAAAGCAAGAAAAATAAATAAACTTTACAATAACAACATTGTCCTCAAATATAATAATAATAATAATAACATTAATAACAAAATAGCTCTATACTCTGGCTAAATTGCCCTTTTTGCCCGTTGTACTGACTTGGATTTGAAGGACTGCCTCTTCCAGACCTATAGCAGTAACTTGTTTTCATGTTGTGTTGCTGCTGGTTTTAACTCGATGTGTGGTTTACAGTCTTGTCATTTGTTGCCTGTGTGTTGTGTTGCAAATAGAGGCGGCATAATTGTCTTTTGCCTACAGTAGCAGAAGTACTTGCACTGTCCCAGGGGTGGACAGCAAGTTAATATATTGTAATTTCTGCTCGTATTGTGTTTGGACGTGGTTAATTTATCTCAGGGAAAGTCTCCAAATGGACTAGTTTCTCTTCTCTCTTCTCTCCTCCTATTAAATGCGTCTTACCCATCTGTTTGCATTCCCATTTTTTAAAGGAATAGCTTAGTGTTTTTTCTGTCTGAGTGATGTACACCTGCTGTCTGCTGGTGCCCCACACTGAGGACCGGCATGAGGCGAGCAGGCTTGTTCTCAGTGAAGACACGTCTGTCAGCAGAGACACTCTGCAAATAAAATTTACGTCAGTTTAAGTCCATGGTATCTTTGTTTACGTCTTTTATCTCATTGTTCGACAGACTTTTCCAACAGGAAACTGCATTTTGTAAACCACTCACTCTCCCACACCAAAGTCCACAGAGAAAAGCAGTGATTTTAGCTCGTGGGGACACAGGAGCTGCTGGTCTACTGCTGCCTCGTGTGGTCACTTTGTGTCACTGAGGTCAATCTGCACAATGGATTTTAGATGCCGAATTTGACAAAATAAGACATTTGAACTTAGTGATGGAGGCAGCAGTGGATCAACAACTCAATTGGGTTTGGTGTGGGAGACTGAGTGGTTTACAAACTTCAGTTTCCTGTTGGAAAAATCTGTCAAACAGTGAGATAAAGACGTGAACGTGTTCTTAAGACACCGTAGACTTAAACTGACGTAGATTTTATGACACAAGTCTTTTGTTAAGAGGCTAAACTCTAAACTAAAGTGACTTTTACACCTGCACTTCAAAATAAACCTGCTCTGTCCCTTTAGTTTGTCCAACACCTGTCCCGCTGTGTCCAGCTCACTCTCTTACACCCCCTCTATGTCCCTGTGGCTACTGCATCCTCAGCAGCATCAACATCACAATCACTTTACATTATTGCCTCGCGCACCGCGCTCACTCGCCTATTGGCTAGCTCTCTGTGCGGGACACCGGACAGAGACCAGATCCCACCCCCTTCCCCCTCGGAACCTCTGATTGGTTGAAGAGTCTCCTTGAGTTGTCAATCACGCTCTCTCTCTCTCTCCCTCTCCCTCTCTCTATCTCTCTCTCTCTCTCTCTCTCCCTCCTGTGCGCCTCGCGTACTCCAGAGCTGCCGCTGCTGCGGTGCGACGCCACGCGCTGCATACCAACACACACACACACACACACACACACACATACACACAGAGGGGGAGAGAGAGAAAGAGAGAGAGAGAGAGAGTAGTGATGGTCTGTCCTCTGTCCTCACAGCGCTACATTTTTCACTGAAGTGTGTGGACACAGTTACATTGTCTCTCGCGCGTTTTGTGGATATTTGTTTTTTTGGGGTTTTTCATCTTAGTGGTTGACAGATTGTGCACCTCCTCCTTCTTATTATCCTCCTCCTCCTTCTTGTTCCTCTCCTTCTCCTCCTCCTCCTCCTCCTTCTTCGTCTCTGTGTGTATTTACAGCAGCACGAAGAGGGAAAAAGTCCACTCGTGTTTTCATCCAGTCACATGGACTGTTATCATCATCATCATCACTGCTGCTGCTGCTGCTGCTGACATCCACGCACCAGGCTCGGTTCTTCTTCTCCTTACACACATACACACACGCGCGCGCGCGCACGCACGCACACACACTCCTGTCGCATCGGTTCGATAAACAGAGGAGGAAATACCAAAGCAGAGCAGAGGCGTCAGAGAGGAAACACAACTCCATCCATCATGGGCTCTCCTCTGCTGTGGAACGCGTGTGCTGCCGTGGTTCTGGTTCTGCTGTCGAAAGGTAAGTTTCCCCACGCGCGACTTTACTCACTCTGTTACTGCTGCTTCTGATGATGATGGTGCTGATGATGATGATGGTGATGATGGTGATGATGATGATGAGGAGAACACGCATGTTCGCCTTTCATTTTCTTGAAGAGGAAAAAAAACATGGTTGTGGAGATGAATACTAATGATGTGTGTGTGTGTGTGTGTTTGAGTGCGAGTGTGTGTCCACATGTTCCACGCTCAAGGCGCGTGAAATAATGTGGACAGTTTTATTTATTGAAAGGTTTTTGGTGGAAAAGATGGGGAGAGAGAAGCTGTGTCCGCGTGCGTGAGCGCGCGCACGCGAGCGCACAAGCGTCTCTTTAAAGCGTAACCTCGTGGGTTCAGTGGAACAACGAGTGGTGCATGTGAAGCAGCTGTTTACCGCACGCGTGTGTGTGTGTGTGTGTGTGTGTGTGTGTGAGTGAAATGATGATAAGAATAAGAATAAGACAAACAACAGAAATGATAATGAAAGATTTGAACATTGAACATTCCTTTACGTGACGTGAATGAGTCCGGGATCCCACGCACAAGACGCGCCATCAGTGCAGGAGGAGGAGGAGAAGAAGGAGCAATGCAGAGAGAGAGGGGGAGAGAGAGAAGGAGAGTGTTTTTCTCTTCAAAAACAAGGTCGAGAGAGATGGATTTTTTTGGAGGGGGTTGGGTGTGTGCGTGTGTATTTTTACACACGCACACACACACTTCACTTTAATTAACCCACTAATTTTTTTTTGCTTTATTGTAAATTTAACAAAAATACAACAAACATATGGTCTTGTATTTAAAGGTACAGTATGCAACACTCTGCCTCGTATGAACCCAGGAAACCGTTTACTGTTATTTTTATTTATTTTATTCATCCAGGAAGCTCCCATTGAGACAGCAGACGACTTCTGGTCCAGATCAGCAGCACAGACGGAGACGAGACAATTTATATATATATATATATATAAAAGTTAAAATGAGGTCATTAAAGGAGAGAGATATAATAAAGTAAAGTGCAGAAGAATACAGAACCAGATTCTGATGCTGATGCTGCTGAGGATGCAGTAGCCAAAGGGACAGAGAGGGGGTGTAAGAGAGTGAGCTGGACACAGCGGGACAGGTGTTGGACAAACTAAAGGGACAGAGCAGGTTTATTTTGAAGTGCAGGTGTAAAAGTGATGGAGTCACAATACCAATAATATCGCAATATCAATAACATCACCATATAATATCGCGATACCAATGACATTGCGATACCAATAACATTGCGATACCAATAACATTGCGATGCCAATAGCATCACGTTTTAACGATTCTGTGATCATCGAGATATCAAGAGTGAGACAATCGTCAAAACAGCAACAGGCGACGACATCTGTCTAAATGAAGGAAACAAAAACGATAACGTGAAAAGTTGAAAGTGTGGGGGAGAGAAAGGTCAAAGGTCATGAAGTCTGTGTTACTGAACGTTCTCCACTGCCGTCACAAACGTGTGGCGCGCCGGTGAATCTCGTCTGTGATAGGACGCTCGGTTCTACCGTAACGACAAGTATATGAGTGCAAAGCTCTATTTCTCTGCTCTCCAGGATCCATCCGTCATCTGTCTTCTACCACTTTATCCTCCACATGAGGGTCAGCTGACATAGGGCGAGTGGCGGAGTCACACCCTGGACAGATCGCCACACCATAGTTTTTGAATTTTCTCGATGTCACAAACAGTCTAAGAGTTACAGTAATGAGAAGAACACACGACAGAATGGTTACATTTGCATTTCCTTTTTCCATCGTGTCGCAATCTAATATTCTCACCATGTTTACGTGTACATGGCTTACACACACACACACACACACACCTGGCAGCTCAATTAGCGCTACCTTCATGATCCTGTGGGAAATCAGTATATAAATAAATGACTGTGGCCCTTTAATAACAATAATTGATGTGTCAGTGCGGTGAGATGTGAGGTTAACAACCTGCACATGTCCACACGTCTCTGTCCTGCTCACCAGCGTCTGTACACTGTCCACCACAGACACACAGAGACACACACAGAGCCTCTGAGGCCGTGTGTGTCTCACCTGTGGGTCATGTGATGTGAAGGTGTAACTAATCATGTGAACCACGGTAGACGGATGATTGGATATTGATGTGAGCTGAGTTCACTGCACTGCAGCACATGTCACTGTGGGGATGTGTGTTACTGTAACTGCTGCTGTCTCTGCTTCTCCATCACTGATACAACCTGCTACCTGCTGTTGTTTCAGTCCCTGCTCCGACGAAGGTTCAGCTGAGCCGTCACTGAAGAGTCATGAGCGCGACGTCAAAGCCAACAATGTCCTTACAAATCCTGAAAACATTAACATTCATCTCCAACATCTAGCAAACAAATGTGTAAAGTCGATGGTGGATTTAGAGACAGTGCTGCTGCTATTTCACTTCAGTGTCAGACAGAGTCTCAACCAAGGTCTGAACCATTCGGTCAACAAATCTTTTTGACGATTTACTTTCACCCAAAACAACTGCTTTACAAGTCATTAGTTTGTGTTTGTGTCGCGGAGAAAAACCACGTCACTGCAGTTTCACACAGACGTGCTGTGATGACCCCGCCCATTTTGAGGAGGAGCTATGAAGTCATGGAAAACGATACAAAACTGGGTCTGTGCTTGCTCTCTCAGTGGTTCTGGTTTGTGGACTGGGTCTGTGCTCGCTCTCTTAGTGGTTCTGGTTTATGGACTGGGTCTGTACTCACTCTCTCAGTGTTTCTGGTTTGTGGACTGGGTCTGTGCTTGCTCTCTCAGTGGTTCTGGTTTGTGGACTGGGTCTGTGCTCACCCTCTCAGTGGTTCTGGTTTGTGGACTGGGTCTGTGCTCGCTCTGTCAGTGGTTCTGGTTTGTGGACTGGGTCTGTGCTCACTCTCTCAGTGGTTCTGGTTTGTGGAGTGGGTCTGCTCTCAGTGGTTCTGTGGACTGGGTCTGTGCTCACTCTCTCAGTGGTTCTGGTTTGTGGTTCTGGTTTGTGGACTGGGTCTGTGTGCTCGCTCTCTCAGTGGTTCTGGTTTGTGGTTCTGGTTTGTGGACTGGGTCTGTGCTCGCTCTGTCAGTGGTTCTGGTTTGTAGACTGGGTCTGTGCTCTCAGTGGTTCTGGTTTGTGGTTCTGGTTTGTGGTTCTGGTTTGTGGTTCTGGTTTGTGGTTCTGGTTTGTGGTTCTGGTCTGTGCTTGCTCTCTCAGTGGTTCTGGTTTGTGGTTCTGGTTTGTGGTTCTGGTTTGTGGTTCTGGTTTGTGGTTCTGGTTTGTGGACTGGGTCTGTGCTCTCTCTCAGTGGTTCTGGTTTGTGGTTCTGGTTTGTGGTTCTGGTTTGTGCTCGCTCTCTCAGTGGTTCTGGTTTGTGGCTTGTTTTGTTTTTCCTGTGGGGACGTCGTGGACTGGACGAGGCCGGAGTTCTTCCCCTCGGCGTGTTCCCCTATGTGAGCTGTGAGTCTTTGAAGGAGCAGCACATGCATTATGAAAGGAGAACACGGCTGTTAAAAGGCCACCGTCTGCTGCGTGATGAATCATGCAGCAGTGGAATAATCCCGTGGTTTTAATCTGAGAGATTGAGGCCCGAGCTGTCACCACTGTTATTGTGATGATACAAACTCCTCTGAATGACTTGTTTTAGGGTTTTCAGTCGTCTGGGATGGTGATTATCGCTCATTTAGCCACTTGACGTTCAGCGTGATTAAGTGTTTATTTGATGTGTTTTAAGAGCCTCAGAAACAAGTGAAGTGTGTGTGTGTGTGTTTGTTTTTTTGCAGTGTTACAGATGCTTGAAAAACACAGTGAAACAAACACTGATGATGTGGAGAACGTGTGTGATGTCAGTGCTGCTGGCACGCCTCCACACACCTTTATCTTCCTCTGGGTTTTTTTTACATTAAATGTCATAACTCAGGAGGGCTGGATGGCCCGCTGCCCGCTCACATGTACACTAAAAAAGATCTTAATATATCTGGCACACAAGCTGTCCATGATTAATGTAAACCTGCACCATCTGTGAGAGCAGACACTGAGACGCTGAGAAATCACACAAAGTAGAAAATATTCACATTTAAGAAGCTGAAAAATCACACAAAGTAGAAAATATTCACATTTACGAAGCTGAAAAATCACGCAAAGTAGAAAATATTCACATTTAAGAAGCTGAAAAATCACAGAAAATAGAAAATATTCACATTTAAATGGCTGAAAATCACAGAAAATAGAAAATATTCACATTTAAGAAGCTGAAAAATCACACAAAGTAGAAAATATTCACATTTAAGAAGCTGGAAAATCACAGAAAATAGAAAATATTCACATTTAAAGCTAGAAAATATTCACATTTAAGAAGCTGAAAAATACAAAAGTAGAAAATATTCACATTAAAAAGAAAAATCACAGAAAGTAGAAAATATTCACATTTAAGAAGCTGAAAAATCACAGAAAATAGAAAATATTCACATTTATGAAAAATCACAGAAAATAGAAAATATTCACATTTAAGAAGCTGAAAAATCACAGAAAATAGAAAATAACATTTCTGAAAAATCACAGAAAATAGAAAATATTCACATTTAAGAAGCTGAAAAATCACAGAAAGTAGAAAATATTCACATTTACTAAGCTGAAAATCACACAAAGTAGAAAATACACTCAAAACACTTGTTTTAATCATTAAAAAAACACTCAAATGAATCAAATTGGTTAATTTAGTAATTGATTAATAATAGGGACCTGGGACTTTTCAGTAAAACTGAAGCTTGTAAACCACTCACTCTCCCGCATCAAACCTCATAGAGAAAATCAGTGATTTTAACATCACAGCACACAGGAGTTGTTGATCTTATTTGTTCAGATTTACCAGTGACACAAAGTGACCACACGAGGCAGCAGTAGACTAAAATCACTGATTTTCTCTCTTTGGTGTGGGAGAGTGAGTGGGTGAGGGTGAGCGGCTGTGTCAGGATCTGCATTAAGCGTACATAAAGATTTACATTGAATGATTGTCAACATACTTACTGTGTGTGTGTGTGTGTGTGTGTGAGATATTGGAACAGTCCAACAGATGGTTCCTCCCACCAACATGGAGCCAGTGTCAGTGTGTGCAGATGAAAACAGAGTGTGTGTGTGTGGATCCTCCATTCTTCCTGTTTCACTAACATATGGGGGCCAAGTGGGGTCAGTGCTCATGACACGTGTTAGCATGTAGCCACACACACACACACACACACACACACACCCAGGATGATCAGTGTTGGCGTGGCGATGAAGAAGAGGGAGGTGCCAGCATCAGCAGATGCCTCGTTCTCCTGCTCTCTTCTGGAGGAGCCTCTGCTCTTTTTTCTGCGCGGTTGTTTCTGTGTTTGGCTCAGAAATGCTCTGCCATTTTGGCTGCTTTAATTCATCTGCGTGTGTGTGTGTGTGTGTGTGTGTGAGAGGTGTGTGTGTGTGTGTGTGTGTGTGTGAGTGAGTGAGTGAGTGAAGAGCCACAGAGAGAGAGAGGGTCGAAGGTTTGACCAGTGTGAAGTGGAGAGATCTGAGTGTGACCTGAATGTAGATTCAACACAGATTTTTCACACATACTGAGCAGCAGAGAAGTTACCTCTGATCTGACCTCTGACCTTTGACTCTGACACAAAATATGTAGAAGACTTTCTCTTTATTCAAAATAATTTAGCAAACAGACGTGAGATGTATTAGCGTTTGTCTGTGATCTCTAATCACAGATGGTTCACATGTGGTTGAAAATGTGCTGGAACTCTTGTGTTTGTCGCCTCAGGTTCAGATGACGTCACATTTTTATGTTTGTCTCGTTTTTGTCCACAAACTGCAAAATGATTCAGTTTTTAATGATGTCTTTGTTTTTATGGAGCAAAGAATCCAGATATTATTCAACATTTAAGAAGCTGAAAAATCACACAAACTGGTTTTAATAATTAATATAACTGATAAATCCACTTAATAATTGATCAGTTATTGCAGCTCTAATAATTTAAGACATGTATCAGCCGTCCTTGTGCACACTGCACACTCTGAGACAATCAGAGAGGCTATAAAGAGGCTATAAAGTGAATTCAATCAAAAAGTTTCTACAGTTTTCACATAGGAGGTAGACGCTGACATGAATACTGCAAAATACAGCGTCTGAGGACAAATACTGACATGAATACTGACATGAAGACTGCAAAATACTGCGTCTGAGGACAAATACTGACATGAATACTGCAAAATACTGCATCTGAGGACACATACGTCTGAGGACAAAGACATACTGCAAATATAACACTGACATGAAGCAAAATACTGCATCTGAGGACACATACTGACATGAATACTGCAAAATACTGCGTCTGAGGACAAATACTGACATGAATACTGCAAAACATCTGAAATACTACATGAATACTGAAAATACTGCGTCTGAGGACAAATACTGACATGAATACATCGCAAAATACTGCATCTGAGGACACATACTGACATGAATACCGCCTGAGGACAAATACTGATATGAATACTGCATCTGAGGACAAATACTGACATGATCTCAAATACCGTCTGAAGACAAATACTGACATGAATACTGCAAAATACTGCATCTGAGGACAAATACTGACATGAATACTGCAAAATACTGCATCTGAGGACAAATACTGACATGAATACTGCAAAACTGCATCTGAGGACACATACTGACATGAATACTGCAAAATCCTGCATCTGAGGACACATACTGACATGAATACTGCAAAATCCTGCATCTGAGGATGAATACTGCAAAATACTGCATCTAAGGACAAATACTGGCATGAATACAGCAGAATACTACATCTGAGGACAAATACTGGCATGAATACTGCAAAATACTGCATCTGAGGACAAATACTGGCATGAATACTGCAAAATACTACATCTGAGGACAAATACTGACATGAATACTACAAATTACTGCATCTGAGGACAAATACTGACCAAAGGAAATGAGCACATGAGTCATTTATTTAAGAAATAAATGGCTGAAATGTAATGTTTGTTGTGTGTGTGTGATACTGTTGTTTTGAGAGGTCGAGCGATGGTGGATTTTAAAAGTCTGATCAAACAGCGATCGTTTAAAACAGGACAAAGACGATTAATCAGCTGACGGTCTGAAAAAAAACATCAGGAATAAAAAGAAAAAGTCGATCAATGTCAGGACATTTGACGAGATTCATCGTCTGAGACGATTCATCGCTCCATGAGCAGCTGATCGATCGCGGGGAAGAAGGAGAACGTGCGTTCAACACATTCATCTCCGTACAGTCCTGTTCACTTTTAAATATGGAAAAAAAAACAAGAAAACAAATGGAAGGAGCTTTGGCAGAATGGTTTTCAAGGCTTCGCTTCCCACTGCAGAATAAGATGTCTGCAGGAAAAATACAGAGAGAGAGAGAGAGAGAGGACGTGCAGATGGTCCACGTTTAAGAAGAACGTTAGAGAAAGAGTGAGAGGCGCAGCGCTGTGAGCTTTCCTTCCCTCTAGTCTTTCTTTGTGTGTCAGGGAGTTAGCATCAGTGGAAACATGGTTCAGATTAGTGCAGGCTGCTCGTCCTCGGGGACGCTGCGAGGGACCGGGGTCCTGCTTCTCCTCCCTGTCCTCATTACCACAAGACAAGGAGCTCGGCTGCGAATCAATGGAAAAGGCTTAGGCACTAATGCAGGCTGTGTCTGTGTGTGTGTGTGTGTGTGAGATGTGTCTCCAGGTATTACTAATGTTGTGGGGACCTAAATCTGTTTACACAGTGACATTATGGGGACTTGTCATAACGTAAATTACTTCATTTTAAAGTGAAGATATGTTTTAAGGTTTGGTTGAGATTAGGGTCAGGGTTAGGATTAGGCTAGTAGTAATTGTGGTTAAGGTTAGAGTAAGTCTCCAGAAAATGAATGTAAGTCAATGCAATGTCCCTTCAAGTCATGAATGTCGAACGTGTGTGTGTGTGTGTCAGTTTCCAGTGAAGGCTGAATTTTCACGACTCAAAACTTGAAGTTAAAAAGAGAGTTCATGGTGTTTGAAGTGTGTCCGTATGAGGCGCTGACACACTGCTCTGTGAGCGCCCCCTGCTGCTGAGAATCAGACACAGAGGCTCACTGATATCTAAGACATCTTTAAGAACAAATGTTCACGACTTTTACAACAGGAAACTGAAGTTTGTAAACCACTCACTCTCCCACACCAAAGTCCATAGAGAAAATCAGGTTTTGTGTGGGAGAGTGAGTGGTTTACAAACTTCCACCGCTGACAACATATCTCATAAACACTCAAAAACAAACCCTGTACTATCCCCACCCTGACACATACTCTACCACAGGGACATGTGTATATTATGTAGATATATATACGATCGCACAGAGGCCACTTTAATTACACAGAGATAACGTCAGATTCATCAGCGAATCCATTTAGTCCGCCTTTAAAACTGTTAACCATCGTGGTGATAATTTCTCAGGGACTGTTGCCATGACGACCACAACTTCAACAGCCTGCAGACATGTGCAGAAACTTCCTTTACACACAAAAATAGAGCAGCACCTTTAGTGTTTCCTGTCATCAACAACAACAACAACAACAAATAAAGCCTGCAGCAGAAATCTACTCATGTTGTTGTTGTTGTTGTTGTCGTCGTCGTCGTTGGCATTGTCGCTGTCGTTGTTCATCCCAGCCTCCTGCTGCGCGTTTTGTTTACGCGAGTAAAAAGTACAGCGTGCAACAGATGCTACATCACGGCTTCTTCATGTTGGGGATTTCTGTCTCTGTGTTTCTGTGTGGAGGGGAAGACGAGGCTAAATAAATTAAAGTGAGGAAAACAGATCAATAATAAATATTTCACCGACTCCTCCTGAAGCCACGAGAGATGGAGAGATAGAGAGGGAGAGAGAGGGATGGATGAAGTGCAGGAGAAAAGAAAGTAATTGTGTTCCTGACTCTCATTCACACTAAGCAGGAGAGATGGAGGGAGGAAGAGGAGAAAAGAACATATAAGATAATTGTGTCCCAGACTTTAATAGACACACACACACACACACGGGTCGCTAGCGAGCTCCACAAACCAACTCTGTCTCCTATAGGAACAGAAAAAGATTTATGTCTATATAAGAGATTAAACTCTGATTCTAATTCCTGTCAACTGACTGTTGACGTTGTCCCTGAACAGCACATCGTTCCCTCGTTCAGCAGTACAGCACATTGTTCTCTGGTTGAGCAGTACATTGTTCCTCAACAAACGTTGTTCCCTCGTTCAGCAGTACCTTGTTCCTCAACAAACATCGTTCCCTCGTTCAGCAGTGCATTCGTTCTCAGCACGAGCACGGCATTGTTCCAGGTTGAGCATGCGTTGTTCTGAACAAGCGTTGTTTCCCTCTTCAGCAGTACATTGTTTCTGAACAGCATTTTCCTGGTTGAGCTGTATGTTGTTTCATAAGCGTCGTTCCTGGTTCAGCGATGCGTTGTTCTGAACAAATGTCGTTTCCACTCGTTCAGCAGTACATTGTTCCTGAACAGCATTGTTCCTGGTTGAGCAGTGCGTTGTTCCTGAACAAATGTAGCTCCCTCCTCAGCAGTACATTGTTCCTGAACAGCACATTGTTCCCTGGTTGAGCAGTACGTTGTTCCTGAACAAACGTCGTTCCCTCGTTCAGCAGTACGTTGTTCCTGAACAAATGTAGTTCCCTGTTCAGCAATTACATTGTTCTGAACAGCACATTGTTCCCCTGGTTGAGCGTACGTTGTTCCTGAACAAGCGTGGCTCCCTCGTTCCGATGCGCTGTTCCTGACAAGCGTCGTTCCCGTTCAACGACCGTTGTTCTGAACGTGCTGTTGGGCAGTCGTTGTTCTGAACAAAGCGTGGTTCCCTCGTTCAGTGATGCGTTGTTCCTGAACAAGCGTTGTTCCTGGATTCAGCAGTACATTGTTCCTGAACAAACATCGTTCCTCGTTCAGCGTAAATTGTTCCTGAACAAGCGTCGTTCCTCGGCAGCTGCGTTGTTCCTGAACAAACATCGTTCCCTCCTTCAGCAGTACATTGTTCCTGAACAGCACATTGTTCCCTGGTCAGCAGTACATTGTTCCTGAACAAACGTTGTTCCCTCGTTCAACAGTACATTGTTCATGAACAAACGTTGTTCCCTCGTTCAGCAGTACATTGTTCCTGAACAGCACGTCGTTCCCTGGTTCAGCAGTACGTTGTGTGGTGTGTTATTGGGGCTGTGACAGCTGTGATCAGGATGGATGTGTCCTCTGCAGAGACACAGATGTGAGCAGGTGTTTTCTCAGTCTCCACCTCACATGAATCCATCATGTCTCTGTCTCACCGACATCAGTCTGCGATGTTTAATCTTATTCTTTTACAAAGAGTGAAAACTCCACAGAGAAAAACTCTCTGCTCGTGTTATAGATTTTCCTCCATTTATGGTGATATTTTTTATTTTTGTTACTGGATGAGTTTTGTGTGTTGAATTAATGTGAGGTTTTTCAGGACGGCATGGAGACGACTCGTCTCCAGGGTTTCATTCACTTCACACAGTTCAAACTAAAACTGTCTGAAATTGATTTTACTGCAATTTGTTACAACGTGTGTCTTACACTTGGAATCACGTCTTTATCTCACTGTTACACAGACTTTTCCAACAGGAAACTGAAGTTTGTAAACCACTCACTCTCCCACACCAAAGTCCATAGATTTTTTCAGCTTCTTAAATGTGAATATTTTCTGGTTTCTTTGCTCCATAAAACAAAAAAATCATTAAGACTGAATCATGTTTGTGTTTGTGGACAAAAATATTTGAGAACATCATCATTTCCAGGTTTGATCAACATTTTATGTTGTGATATTGATTTGATGTTGTCACAGTCAGTATAGAGATGTCTGGTGTCTGACACTTCAGTGTGTGTGTGTGTGTGTGCGTGCGTCTCCGCTCTCTAAATGAGCAGAGATTCTCTTTTCTCTGAGACTCAGAGGCTGAAAGCGTGGACGTAACAGAGGGAAAAAGAAAGAAAAGAGTCGTCACGTCCTCCAGAGCGAGCAGCCTTTGAAATGGTGTGTGTTTGAAAAAGTGTAACATTTCAATTCAGAGGCAGCAATTACACAGTCAGAGGATACAGTGAATCAAATCACATTACATTTGTTAGAATGTAACAAGCACACACTCTGTGTTGTGTTTGTTACGCTTTGTGTCACACTCCTCACACTCATCTTTGTCCTCCTCCTCCTCACTCTCACCCTCCTCTGCCTCCTTCTCGTCCCTCTCCTCCTCTTCGTCGTCCTCCTCCTCCCCCTCACCCTCCTCCTCGTGCCACACTTAAAGATTTGCTGTTTTCTGGGACGTGTCCATGTCCTCAGAGATCTGGACAGAGGCGATAAAAAGAGTTAAGAGACGTGTCACACTTTTCTGTCGGTCCCTGAGCCCCTCCCCCGCCACTGCAGTCCCTCCCCTATTGCAGTAGCCCCTCCCCCGCTGTAGCCACTGTAACACACTGCCTTTATATTCATGTTCATCATGGATTAATCTGTCCATTATTTCCTCAATAAATCGATCATAGATTGTGAGAAAATGTATAACAACGTTCTTCAGAGTCTTTCACACCTGGATGTTATGATGATGTTATTTTATTGATTCACTGAGCGATGTTTGAGAAGAACTGTGGGTTTAAAAACAAACAGCAACAGAGCAGTCAACAGTTTTTAAATAGTTCCAGACAAACCTCAGTGAAGAGAAGTGAGGAGAGAGGGAACTCTTCCTCTGAGATCAATGACTATGTGTTCTGGGGGGGAGGGAAGTCTGCTCTGGTCTTCTCTGGTCTTCTCTGGTCTTATCTGCTCTGCTCTGCTCTGGTCTGGTTTGGTTTTATCTGGTCTTCTCTGGTCTGGTTTGGTCTTGTCTGCTCTGCTCTGCTCTGCTCTGCTCTGCTGTTGGTCTGGTCTGATCTAGTTTTGTCTGGTCTGGTCTAGTCTAGCCTAGTCTAGTCTGGTCTAGTCTGTGTGTGTGTGTGTGTAATGATCCAGGTGCTCGACCTCAGTCTCCTCTAATGGTCCATGAAAACACAGTGGGGGGGTAAAATGGCCGCCGCGTCTCTTCTTCCTCTTTATTCCTTGGTCCACATCAAAGAGACGTCGGCTAATAAAAGATTCATGTTTGTGGACTGAAGGTCATTAAAGAACGATCCGCGTTCTCTTCACCCTCATCATGAAATCCAATATTCATGAAATGGATTTTCCTCTTTGCTCTCGTCACACACACACACACACACACACACACGTGTGTTCAGTGTGTGTGCAGCCTTGTTAGCGTCACGGGTTAATGGAGTCCTTAAGGCTCTTTCTCAGGCCTCACAGTTAATTACCTGGAGTTTGACGGATGAGCGTGTGCGACGTTACCTGTGTGGAACAAACACAGGGTTTGAACATTTCTGCACTTTTTCTGTAGAGACTGAGGTCAGAGTGAAGAGCAGTTAATCAACGCTGTGTTTGTTTACAGTCACAGGAAGCAGGAGGAGACGTAGTGAGACATAATCAGACGTGTGGACGCCACACACACACACACACACACACACGCGCGTGCGTATGCAAATGTTGACATTAAAATAAATAATGTTGGCACCGCGTCAGTCTGTTTCTTATCCGGTGTGAACATGTGTAAAGTTTCAATTTTATGTTGTTGAAAAGGTTTTTGGGGCGAGTGTCGTTTTCCCCAAGGACACGATGACGCGACGCCGTGGTGAGGAAAAATAATCAGTGAGCATGAGACTAGAGAGACTAGAGAGACTATAGAGACTATAGAAACTATATAGACTACAGAGACTATATAGACTATAGAAACTATATAGACTATAGAGACTATAGAAACTAAAGAGACTATAGAAACTAAAGAGACTATAGAAACTATAGAGACTATATGGACTATAGCAACTATATAGACTATGGAAACTATATAGACTATAGCGACTATATAGACTATAGCGACTATAGAAACTATAGACTATAGAGACTAGAGACACTATATAGACTATAGAAACTATAGAGACTATATAGACTATAGCGACTATAGACTATAGAGAATATAGAAACTTTAGAGACTATATATACTATAGCGACTATAGAAACTATAGACTATAGAGACTAGAGAGACTATATAGACTATAGAAACTAGAGAGACTATATAGACTCTAGAAACTAAAGAGACTATATAGACTATAGAAACTATATACTAGAGAGACTAGAGAGAATAGATAGGGCCATAAAATGAGGATGTTGCTGGTAAGAGGAACAATGTGGTAAAATGTTTCTATTACCTAAGTGATTCTTTCTCACGTGGAGCAAATAAACTAGAAAATATTCACATTTAAGAAGCTGAAAAATCACAGAAACTAGAAAATATTAACCTGTTCATTATGATCTTTGCTCGTTCATAATGATCCTCACCCATTCAGTATGATCCTCGTCCATTCATTATGATCCTCACCCATTCATTATGATCCTCTGTTGTTCATTATGATCCTCCGCTGTTCGTTATGATCCTCAACCATTCATTATCATCCACACCCATTCATTATGATCCTCACCCGTTCATTATGATATCTCCCATCATCACTCTCTGTTTGTTTTGTTGTTGTTTTTCTTTTTTACTACAATTACACACTCCACTGAAGCAAAGCAGGTAATCCCTAATAATCCCTAATAATCCATAATCCCACTGTCTGTGATTATATTTCAGTGCAATCAAGCCACAATCCCCGTCTCGCCAGCCCACACACACACACACACACACACACTCTCCTGTAGACGGTTTATCTGTAAGTTTATTCTTCTGTTAGCAACATTTTTTTTTTGACGGATCAATCCAAATTTTTCATGATGGGTGGGTCGTCACCCAACTATGCTCCCATTCAATTGTTGGTTAGACTTCACCCTCTGATGACGTTACTAAAAAGATTAAATATTCAAGAAACCCCCATCTCTTATTAATGGGCAAAACTGTAAAAATAACTTATCATATTCATCTGGTTCTGATCCAGATTATTGATTTGGTGTTTGGGAAAATGTAACATGGTTCAGTCCCATTGAACAAGTTCACATGCCTTTATCTCAGCGACATCTTGACAGATCAGTTTGAATTTTTCATGATGTGTAGACGATCAGCCAAGTATGTTGCCATTCAGTTTTGGTAAGAATTTACCCACTGATGACGTCACAAAAACCGTCAAATTTTCAAGGAACCCCCATCTCTTATTAATGGGCAAAACTGCAAAAACAACTCCTAGTATCTCTGTCAAAACTCGTCGGATTTGAACCAACTTTTGAATATATTTGCAGGATCAGACGCTCTACCACCAGACTAAGTTTCATCCGGATCTGGTTCCACGTTGAAGGACTGCCCCATGACTTTGGGAAATTCCGGGTTCCGACTACAAAAGGAAGGCTTTGTTAGTTTTAGAGAGGCGAGGTGGAACGTTGTTGCTCCTCCTGCTGCTGCTGCTGCTGTGTTTTTAACAATAATGGGATGGCCTTCAAAGATGGCAGTTTTTGCAGGTCACGATGTGTTTGGTGCCTGAGAAGGTTTCATAAAGACTGAGTGTTAGTTCACCAGTTAGTGAACGGATTAATGTGAAGGATGAAGGATGACAACTGTGATGCCTGGAGCTGTAAACACGGCAGCCCTCCAACTCCTCCACCTCCCCTTCCTCTTCCTCTTCCTCCCCCACCCTCTCTCCTCCTCCTCCGTTTCTCCTTCTCCTCCTCTGCTCTGATCAGAATCTGTAAAATACATTTTTTTTTCTTGTTGGTTAAACTCAGCTCGGGCTGAAGTCAGGAAATCTCTGCACGTCCTTCTCCTCCCCTCTCTCCCCCCTCCTCCTCCCTCCGTCCTTCCATCTCTTTCCTCTCTCGCTCTCTTTTTTACTCCCTTCTTTCGTCTTTATCCTCCCGCCGTCTGCTTCAGGCTCTGTGGAGAATTTGCCCAAATTACCTGTCATACTGGCAGCTACGTGTAAATAAGACCCAAAACCTCCTTCCCCTCCTCCCCCCTCTCCTCTCCATTTATCTCCTCTCTTCAAACCGCCTCCCCCTCCTTTTCAATCCATCACATCTTTTCCTCCATCTTTTTCTCTTTCTTTCTTCCTTGCCCTCCACCTCAATCTTCTCCCTCGCTGTTTCCTCCTGCTCTCGTTCTCGTCTCCTGACTTCCTGTAGGGAGGCCGCGTTTCTTCTTCCTGTTGGAGAAAATTACTTTGCGTTTGTGACTCGGTTGGAGGCGGAGCTTGCAGAGATGAAGGTCACCGACTTCCTGTCGGCTTTGGAGAACTAGAAAAACATTGCGGCTCTTTTTTGTCGCGATGTCATCCGTCACCGGCGGGGGCGGTCACATGAGCATAGAAGTGTATTAAGTATGCACACACACAGAGTACGTGTTGTTGTTGTTGTTGTGAGCACCCCCTGCTGGCCCAATGTGCTGAGAACAGCCTGAGACACAAAGAAAAACTGATTTTCGTCACTGAACTAAAGACTAGCACTAAAGAAGTAGCAGTGGTTCAGTGGTCATTCAGGAGTCTTACCAGATTACTTTTCCACGTCCGATCCCGACATCGGTCCGATATTCAGTCGTTTTACACTTTCAAAAGAGTCAAACGTCATTTTAAGATATTTCAAAGACATGAATAGCCTGAAACGTGACTCAGCTAAAATGCTGTTGATCCAGGGATTTTGACCAAACCCCATAGAGAAAATCAGTGATTTTAGCTCACAGGGACACATGAGCTGCTGGTCTACTGCTGCCTTGTGTGGTCACTTTGTGTCACTGAGGTGAATCTGAACAAAGGATTTCAAACACAGGGTTTTACTTAATAAGACATTTGCAGCAGTGGATGAACAACTCCTGTGTGTGTGATGCTAAAATCACTGTTACTATCACTATGTGGTTTGGTGTGGGAGAGTGAGCGGTTTACAAACTTCAGTTTCCTGTCAGAAACGTCTGTCTCACAGTGAGATAAAGACGTGAACATGTGATGTAGATATTGTAGACTTAAACTGATGTAGATTTTCTTTTTCCAACAGGAAACATTTGTCATTTGTTTTAAAAAAAAACTGCTGGGCTTCATTTATAAAAGCGCAGTGTGGATTTGATGTGGACAGATTGATTCATTTCAGTCCAGCTGAGCGGGATATCACTGGGGTTCACTGTCATGAATCCTGGAAAAACCACTCCCACCTTTAGAAATCTTTTTTTTTAGCTCTTATCCTGCGTGCAGTCCAGAAGCCCACTCACTGCGGCTCATTCAGTCTGTGATTTCCCGCTGTGCCTCTCTGCTTGTGATTGAATAATTTACATTTGTTCATCTTTTTTTCTCACGTGTGAGGCGGCGGCGGTGGCACTGAAGGTTTGCAGAGATAATAGCACCTGTTAGCTAAAGAGGGCTCAATCATGAGGCGTCACGCGTCGCCTCACTGCACTCCCGCCCTGTGGTGGAGGGTGAGATATGCACACCGGACCAGAGCTGCAACGCTCTGCTCATTAGAGACGACCTGCAGCTGTAGAGTGTGAACAGGGGAGGAGGAGGAGATGAGATCAAACATGTGAAGCTTGTGAAGTGTTTTTGTAATGTTTACGTTCTGATTCCACTTCAGCTGCTTATAGATATGACCATCTGACATGAACATAGCAAACTTCATCCTGATCTGAAGATGTCGCTGAGATGAACTTATTCAATGGGACTGAAAAACCTGTAATCTATATCAGATAATATTAGATCATTTTTGTGACGTCATCAGTGAGGAAATTCTTACCAAACTTTAATGAGAACAAACAAGCGATCACTTACCCATCACAAAAAATATTCACTTTTTGGCAACCACTCTCCTGGTGGATGTATAAAATGGCTCATTATTTGGCAACCACGCTTGCTGGATGTATGGAATTCAACAAGTCTCTTGGTGTCTATATGGAATGACTCATTATTTTGCAGCCAGTCTCTTGGTGGATGCATATAATGGCTCATCATTTGGCAACCAGTTTTTTGGTTGATGTATGGAATGTATGTTATGGCTCATTTCTTGGTGGGTGTATAGAATGGCTCATTATTTGGCAACCACTCTTGGTGGATGTATGGAATCCATTCAGTGCCTTGGTGTACATATAGAATGGCTCATTATTTGACAACCAGTCTCTTGGTGGATGTATAGAATGGCTCATTATTTGTCTGTCCCATTATTTCTTTCATTTAAGCCTAATTGTTTGTGTTACAGAAGTTATATCTCGTATATTGGGACATTAATTAGAAATATGGATTTGATTTACGGTATATCGTGATATAAATATTGATATTGAATGATATAAAAACATATATCGTGATAACATGTGGCTCAGCTCTACATGATGGAGTAAAAAAAAAAAAAGATCCTTTCACTAACTGTTAATTCATGCAGAGCAGAATTTTCCTCAGAGTGTCGGCACGTCCACCTGGACCCAGAAGCTCCTGCTTCATTAACATACCTGTGGGCACAATCATTCCCCGTGTGCAGTCTCCTCACATTCATGCAGGTACTGTACATTCAAAGAAAAACAAAGCCCGACTCCTTCGTCTCCTGCCTGTGCCGACTTCTCCTCTCAACTTTAAAAAAACAGCAGCAGGTCTTAGAGGCAACGCGGCGTCGAGGGGATTGTGAATTTCAGCCGACTTCACCTCCAGCCTCCCGCTCTCACACCTTAACACAAAACGATTTCATATAATTGTTTGTTGCAGACGGTGTTTTATAGATTTTCTCTTTTCGGGGCCGTCTTCCATTCACATTAGTCCAGAGCAGCCGCACACACACACACACACACACACAGAGAGGATGTTGGTGACTGTGACAGCTTTGATGGGGGCAGCTCAGTGACTGCACACAGCCTTATTTACTCTGCTGGGCCTCACACACAGATGCCCTGTTGTCACAGAGCAGTGAGAAGCTTCAGGAGCTGCTCCCCTCGTCTCCTCTGTGTCTCCTCTGTGTCGCTGTCCAGCCCCAAACCTGGAACCTCCAGTTCTCCCACGCTCCCTGTGCCAAAGGAAATCTGCAGCACGAGATTCCCAAAGCAAGTAGAGAGAGAGAGAGTTCAGGTTATTTCAGTGATCTAAGAAAACATGGCAGTCGGGACTACAATCTTCTGCAGTTTGCTAATTGTGTTGTTTCAAAACTGAATTTAGTGACTTAATTAAAGGCTTTATAACAGGAACTTGAAGTTTGTAAACCACGCACTCTCCCTCACCAAAGTACACAGAAGAATTTTACTTAATCAGACATTTGAAGTTAGTGATGGAGGCAGCAGTGGTTTACAAACTTCAGTTTTACATTATGTAAAAACTGATTTTGGTTGCTTAAAAAACATTACATCAAATAAAATCTACGATACGACTTGTCTAGGAAACTGACGTTTGTAAACTACTCACTCTCCCACACCAAACCCCACAGAGAAAATCAGTGATGATCCACTGCTGCCTCTGTCACTAACTTCAAATATGTTAATTTATGACTTTGGCATTTGAAATCCTTTTTTTTTATCTCAGTGACACAAAGTGACCACACGAGGCAGCAGTAGACCAGCAGCTCCTGTGTCCCCGCCAGCTAACATCTCTGATTTTCTCTATGGAATTTGGTGTGGGAGAGTTTCTTGTTGGAAAACAGCGAAATAAAGGAGATTGAGGTGGAGGGCAAGGAACATGTTCTGAAAGATATCGCAGACTTTGTTTTGTGGCAGTGTTTTACAACAGTTGGCATTTTTAACCATCATTTCTTCTCCGTCGTCGTCTTTCTCGTCTACTTTCTTCGTTCTTCTGCAGGATTTCTTCACGTCAGTGGTTCAGACTTTTAAGCAGGTGCAGATTTTATGATGCAAGTCTTTTGTTAAGTGGCTAATATTTAGTTTTTCCCTCGTCTCTCCGCTGGCAGCCATTTTGTCAGGGTGTGCTAACTCTCACTTCAATGAGAATGTAGAAGCTCACTGAAACCGTACACACACACACATACACAGAGAGAGGGAAATGTGCTTTTCCTAATGAGCTCAGAATGAAATTCCTCACCACGCCACGTTGGCTTTTCAAGGCCTGATTTCACATCCATTTATCCGCCCCCTCGCAGCAAATGGGCTTGAGAATTTATGCGTCTATCCGCGACAGCGGTGCTATCAAAGCGGAAAGCTGCCTTTGGATGGGAGAGGAGAAAATAAAAGAGGGGTCTGTACCAGTGGATCAATACCATAGCGCTGGCTCGTGTTCAGCCAACAGCGTAAAGGTGGAACACAGATTGAAGCACTGGAGCCAGATGGCGAGAAGACAGAGTCATGTAAAAAGAAAAGTTTGTAGGTTTAGTTTTAATTTCCTTTTCCTGAAGAATAATTTAAGAGCTCGTAGCCAGGACGTCGTTGTTGTTGTTGTTGTTGTTGTTGCAATAACAGACAGGGATGGCCTGAATATTTGATTTTTGTGACTTTGTGACTTTAATGGAACTTGGGGGAATGACCTACACATCACAAAAAAATCACATAAAATGGCTCATTATTTGGCAAAACTCTCTTGGTGAATGTATAAAAAGAGCTCATTATTTGGCAATACTCTCTTGGTGGACATATTGAATGGCTCATTATTTAGCAATACTCTCTTGGTGGATGTATAAAATGGCTCATTATTTTATTTATTTCATTTATTATATTTATTTCTATGTTTATTTCGGTCATGTCAGTTAGATCACTCATCATCACACATCATCTTAGTGTAGTCCACACAATACACATAACCGAAAGGGAAAGCGGGAGAAGCAAAAACTTATCTAGTCCCGCCCCCATTACCCACAGAATACATATTTTCGTTGTACAATTTTTCGTACAAATTTTCTTTTTCTTATGACATTTTGACAAAAACATGTTTCAACGTCAGGTAGCACTCAGAGATGCAGTCAAGAACATACCACATCCCAAGGAGAGCATTCCAGTTGTCATGAATGTGAATATGTACTCATCCTCGACATCCTCTACATCCAGTGCGGCAAGGCACACGACTTTCCACTTATCCCATCCGTCCCAAATGTAGCCAGCCATGAAGGTCCCATCTGGGCATCTAGATTCACCAGAACCTGAACTTCTTGTTCAGAACACTCTGTTGATCGCTTTCAGTGACCAACTTAGCAGTTCCATCTTGGATCAATTGATTCTCCGTCAACCACTCTTGATGGATGTATTCAATGGCTCATTATTTGGCAACACTCTCTTGGTGGATGTATAAATGGCTCATTATTTGGCAACCACTCCTGGTGGATGTGTAGAATGGCTCATTATTTGGCAACCACTCATGGTGGATGTATGGAATGGCTCATTATTCTGCAACACTCATGTGGATGTATAAAATGGCTCATTATTTGGCGACCACTCTTGGTTGATGTATTGACTCTTCATGAATTGGCAACACTCACTTGGTGAATTTATATAATGACTGATTATTTGGCAACCACTCTTGGTGGATGTATATAATGGCTCATTATTTGGCAGAAAGCTGCCTTTGGATGGAAGAAGAGAAAATAAAAGAGTGGATCGATACCACAGCACTGGCTCGTGTTCAGCCAACAGCGTAAAGGTGGAACACAGATTGAATCGTCGGAGCCAGATGGCGAGAAGACAGAGTCGTGTAAAAAGAAAAGTTTGTAGCTTTAATTTAGTTTCCATTTCCTGAAGAGTAATTTAAGAGCTTGCAGCCGGGACGACGTTGTTGTTATTTTTTTCCTATGGCACTGCATTATGTTTCCGCTCTGCTGCAGTTAGGTTAAATGTCTTCTCCTCCTCTTGATGGTGTTTTTTTATTTGTTTTGTTTCCTATTCATTGGTATTTGCGGGACACATACAGTACATCCAGGCGGAGCCTCGGATTTCTAAAGCTGATTGAATTCCTGAGTCCATCTCCCTTCAGAAAAGAAACTGAAGAGAAAGAAAAAATAAATAAATAAGATAAAAATCCCAGATGCTCTAAGACATCTCCTGCCTTTTCATTCTCTTCCCAATTTAAGTGCGTAACAAATTCCCAAACTCCCCAGATTGAATGATTTGACCTTCTGATTCACTCTGCTGTTGTTCTCTTCTTTGTTTCCATCTGTGAGACGAGAAAACAAAACTTTCATTTGATTTCCTCCATAAACCTAATTTGAAGAAGCTGAGAGACTTTTTGATTGGTGCACATCTTCTCCAAGAGAGCGCTCTGCTTTTGAACAAATGAGCACATAATGGCATCACCGCGATGCATTATTTATCGGATCACTCCGACGTCCAGGAAGATGCCAACTCAGTATGTCGGCTGGGAGGAGGGAAGACGGTGGGTGGACTCACGCGGATCGGGATTGATTTGTCATGATTTAATCAGTGTTTGTCCAAAAGTGAAGACTCATCAAATCTGAGCGGGATGATAAAGAGCATGCACACAGAATATATATTGTCTGTTTATATATATATGTATATGTGTATATATATATGTGTGTGTGTGTGTGGGGCCTTGGGGTTTTTGAATTATTTTTTATTGTTTCAGTTAGTGTTCTTCAACCAGTATGGATATGGTGTTATACTGAAGAAAAAAATGTTTGGTTTTTGGAAATAAAGTAATACAGTCGTAAATAAAGTCGTAATATTACATGAAAACATTTGTAATATTACGAAAAAGTCATAATACATAGATGAATTATTAATTATTATAAGAAAAAGACGTAATATTACGAAAAAAAAGTAATGTGAGTAAAAAGTCAGATCAGTTAGAAGGATCAGATATTTTCATTGTGGTGAGTTTTTGTTGGATTTCGAAGTCTGTCCACAGCAGTTTGTCTGTCCACAGCAATCTGTCCAACACCGCCTCACTGCTGAGCAAAGGTCGTGACCTGGCTGCAAAAAAACACCTTCCGACATTTAATCAAGAAAAAAGCTGAGACACAGAGACAGACAGAGAAAGAACAGAATTATTCAGTCGTGTCCAGGAAACATACTTTGCTGATGATGGAAACACTGAGGACTTTTGTTGTCTCGGTGCAGATGAATGGTGAGAGGAAAAAAATGAATGAAAGATGTTGGTGAGATAATGAGAGAGAGAGCGAGAGACAGACAGAGAGAGAGAGAGACAGACAGAGCAGAGATGAGATAAAGATGCAGGGAGGAGCTGGACTCATGTTTTTTCTGTATTGATTGAGCTGCAAAGGCAGAAAACAAGTGAGTGAGAGCAAACACTGATGGATGAGAGGATGACACTTGTCTTATTTAGACGAATGAAGCCAGTCCTACAACTCTTTCATTCATTCACACGTTCATACAAAACAGGTACAAGGGTTAATCACTCAGTATCTTTTAAGACAATTTTTATATGTTAATCAGCTGCTTATGGCTAAATAATAACTGACCTTGTATATTGTCGGATTTTTAACGATAACTCCTATGATATTTCTCGTCCTTTCAACATTAAAAAAGGCGTCAGTGCTCACACCTGCCAAGTTTAAAGTGAACGTCGTGATCGAGTTTCGCATTTTATTCTGTCACAAAATGTGACGAGTGCAAGTTTTATCAACGTAAGAGTCGTCAGCTACGACGTAACAGTCGCTGTCTACAACGTAACACTCGTCAGCTACGATGTAACAGTCGTCAGCTACGACGTAACAGTCGCTGTCTACAACGTAACACTCGTCAGCTACGATGTAACAGTCGCCTACGACGTAACAGTCACTGTCTACAACGTAACACTCGTCAGCTACGATGTAACAGTCGCTTCACGACGCAACAGTCACTGTTCACAACGTATCACTGTCAGCTACGATGTAACAGTCGTCAGCTACGACGTAACAGTCGCTGTCTACAACGTAACACTCGTCAGCTACGATGTAACAGTCGCCTACGACGTAACAGTCGTTGTCTACAACGTAACACTCGTCAGCTACGATGTAACAGTCGCCTACGACGTAACAGTCGTTGTCTACAACGTAACAGTTGTCAGGACGTCGTAGCAGTCGCCATCTCCGACGTAACAGTAGCAGTCGTAGATGTTTCTCGGCTTCTGTCTGTGTTTTTACAGCATGTTTGTGTTTGACAGCCATGTTTTGATTGTGTGTGTGTGTGTGTGTGTGTGTGTGTGTGTGTGTGTGATATCTGATCGTCTGGATTGATCAGGAGACCAAGGAGAGCGTGACCTTCAGCTCGTACTATCACCACGTTAATTACATCTGTTTGAACCAAACATGAAGAACTCTCTGTAAACAGTCACACTGATTTATTTATACATATATACATATATACATATACATATACATATACATATACACACATATGTCTTTATTTATGTTTAGTTTCTTTTCCCTGGCTGTGATGCAGATGTGGGTTTCCCTGGTTTTTCTCGGCGGCGACTCCTCAGGGATTTTCTGTGTGTGAGAGTGTGTGTGTGTGTGTGTGTGTGTGTGTGTGTGTGTGTGTGTGTGTGTTGCAGGCGTATGCAGGTGTGGCGCGGTGTGTGTGTGTGTGTGTGTGTGTGTGTGTGTGTGTGTGTGTGTGTGTGTGTTTGTGTGTGTGTGTGTGTGTGTGTGTGTGTGCGCAAAGGCAAGTGCAGCGTGTGTTTGTGTGTGTAAAAAGTGCAAGGCAAGTGCAGTGTGTGTGTGTGAGATGTGGCTGGAGCTCCAGGCTCCTCTGCTCTCGTGCTTCATCTCTGCAGGCAGCTTTTATCACACACAGAGCTCTGTGGATCAGTGGATCGTCTTCACTTGTAAAGTATATATTACTGTAAATAACTCAACAACAGAGGCTAAAACAAATGAATCGGGCCTTTTTTAAATAATCATTACTGGACGATTGTTAGACTCTCTGGGACTCCAAGCTGTGGAGGAAACTGAAGTCCGGGTCCTGCATGCACCAGCAGATGAGACAGTTATCCTGTTCATCGCTGTGTTCTCTCGCTCTTTCTCCTTCTCAGTCATTTCTGATACAGCCACTTCAGGCTACAGGAGGAGAATGATTCTCTTCCCCGGCCATATGTGCCTTCCTCTCTACTGCTGAAGCTGAAATCACTGATTTTCTCGATGGACTTTGGTGTGGGAGAAACTCTGTTGAAACGAAATGATGTGTTCAGTGTCATGTCCCAGTTTATGTGGAGACACGTCATGTCCATTCACTTCATGAATGCTCCTTCTGTGGACACGTCTTCACAGCACAACACCAGGATGTCGAGACACTTCACTGTCATTCACTGTCACAGTGACTCACACACACACATACATACTGTCATATACTATAAAGTAAGACATGTTCAGAGAACCATATTTATTTGTTAATTTATGTTAAAATATTTAGCTTCAGTAGAAATACAGACGTGAAATCAAGAACCCTGTAATTCAGTTTGAATGGTTTCTTCTTTTTATGCGGCAAAGAAACGAGGAAATATTAAGTAAGACACTGAAAAGCCTTAAAAACGTGATTAACAGTTGATCAAAGTAGTCGATAATTAATGTGAAAATGTATTAATGATTGATTAATCGTTGCAACGCCGTGTAACGCCTCATTTCTGCTCACATCGCTGTAGATAAAAGTGACTTGAGACTCAGTTTTTCATAAATGAAGCCTTTATTTTGTGTGATTTTGTCACTAAACTTCTCATCCTCTCATGTCTGAGTTGAGCTGTAACAACACCTTTCTCTGGACGTTGACTTTTTTCTTCTTAACGTTTGTTTTCCTCGGTAAACACGGTGGCTGGCGGCCCTGATTTGCATGATTTCTCTTTTTGAAGCGCCGTCCTCGCTCTCAGAGCTCAGTGTGTTTCTGTTTCAGCGGCATCTGCTCCTCTGAACGCTCTAATGTGAAGGTTTTTAATTTCCCTCTCAGTGCAGAACATCTGTAGCATTCAGCAGAGTCAATGATGGGATGTCAGACTGTTGGATTCACTCAATCACTAATGACTGTTTTGTGGTCGCATTAAAATCCACCGCGGCTATATTTTCTCTGATTTCCTCTTTCATTTGAATTCATTGATGTATTTGTTGTGAAGTGTTTATATATATGTATGTATATATGTATATATACATATTCATATATATATATTTAAAACAGTGACAGTAACTCATGTGTATGTTTCTCACGTCTTTGGCTGAGAAAGTTCAGGATAATCACACGTGTGGACGTGCGGGTGAATTTTAAAACAATCCTCTCTGTTTTTCCATTATCATAATCTTCAAAGATGCTGCTCCTGTTCATTTTGCTTCCTGACCTCCCGCTGAAGGAAGTCATTGAATTTACTGAAATAACTGCAAATAAAAGAGCCGTCATTAAAGGTCCAGTCTGTGAACTTCACTCGCTGTCTCGTTGTCTCTGAACCTCGCAATGAGACGAGGGTCGGAGACAAAGTGAGGGAATATGTGGACTATGTGATGCCGCTTCCATGACTTTAGAGCTCCTCCTCAATGTGGGCGGAGTCGTCATAGCAACGGCTGTGTGAAACTGTGGTGACATGATTTCTACGTGTCACAAACACAAACTAGGGACTTTTAAAGCAGTTAAAAATTAAAAAGATTTGTTCAAATTTGTTGGAATTATAAGTAGATTTTGCAGCACACACGTCTGTTTGTTTTTTAGTTAAATTGATAAATGCTACTTTTAGCTGTTTGTGTTTATCAAGCTCGTAGAAATATCGCACTTGTGGGTGAGAAAGTGATTTTTAGAAATATCAAGTTTTGCTTGTGATTTAAAGTTTCCCGTGGCAGTAGATGAAATTGGACCACGCCGTTCATAAGTTTGAGAATTGCTCGTCAAACATTGTGGATCTTGTGTGGTCTTGGTCTTTGGTCCTCGAGGAAAAACTGGTCCGTTCTGTCCGCAGACAAAGAAACATCGACCTTAGCAAAGTTGTTTGGTGAATCCGCGTCGGTGACGTGACGTTCATGTAGGTGGAGGTCTGTAAAGACTGGGTGGTGACCTGTGACGGGAGTTTTCGGTTGGTTTGCTGAGTCGTGATTCATCGCGCGGTGACAGATGTGGAGGTGGACGAGTCGTTGAATGGGAAAGTCAAACAGCTTGTGTTTGAACAGGTGGAGACGAGCACGGACTGGATAAAGAGGAATCTCAAACATACATTTATCACTTTTATGAACGTGGACGACAAAGAGCATATAATTACTTCTGCTCTTCAGATCATCATCGTTAGTGATGGATCATTTCAGACCAACAAGGCTCCACTTTTCCACCAATGAATTATGTCCCGTCTTAATGAAGTCAACCTTGTTTCTGTCATTTTTACGGTTGTTTCATTGACTTTTATTTATACCGGTCAGCTGATCGAGACACTGCATCTGTCTATGAAACCACACTTATTTACAAATAGACAGGAACACATGTTTTATCTGTGAACCTTGAAGGGGACGAGTAGGAAAATAGGAATATTTTTCCTGACATTTAACAAAGAAGTTTCTATTTCAGTTCCATTAAAACCTTGTTCAAGAAGTAAAAAGTAGGTATTTATTTGTAAGATGCCACAAAGTCATTGATCATCCACATGAAGATGAATATTAGCATAGATTTTAACAAGGGTAAATGTTTGTGAAACTCAAGTGACAATAAACTGAGCTGCACCTCAAAAACTATTAAATATATTATTTATTTACTCACCTTTGGTCACTAAGATAATCTATATTTGATTTAAAGGAGAAAAGTTCTTTAATCGTGAATCCGGTGTGTTTGTGAGAGACCAACTCAAGGGACTTAGTTTGGGACAAAGGGACTTAGTTTGGGACGAAGGGACTTAGTTTGGGGGAATCTCAGTAAATAAATAAAAAGCAGAAGTCTCTCCACATTGGAGGTTTTTCTGGGTCACACTACATCAGTAACATTGACAGTAACAGCAGTAACATCAGTAACAGTAACCTGAGGGTTACTGTCTCCACACTGTTTCTCTCTGCTGTTGAGATTTATTGTTTCATTCTGCCTCTTATTCGCTTCATAGCTGCTGTAATCTGACACCATTGAAGTCAGTGTCATTTTTCACACAGAGCACATTAGCGACTTAGCTCTGGCTGAGCAGGTCAGGTGAAGGACCTTCCTGAAGGACAGTCACACACACACACACTCACTCACTCACACACATCGTCTGTCTGACACACTTTACTGTGAGCAGCAGTAACAGCAGCAGCTGTAACAGCACGATACAGTTTGTAACAGTACGATACAGTTTGTAACAGTACGGTTCAGTTTGTAACAGCACGATACAGTTTGTAACAGTACGATACAGTTTGTAACAGTACGACACAGTTTGTAACAGTACGATACAGTTTGTAACAGTAAGATACAGTTTGTAACAGTACGATACAGTTTGTAACAGTATGGTTCAGTTTGTAACAGTATGGTTCAGTTTGTAATGATAATGTTCAGTTTGTAGCAGTTTGTAATGCAGTTCCGGTTTGTAACGAGGTTCAGTCTGTAACAGTACGGTTCAGTTTGTAACAGTACGGTTCAGTTTGTAACAGTAAGAGATACAGTTGTAACAGTACGATACAGTTTGTAACAGTACGTTCGTATGTAAGTAATATCTTAACGTATCGATATAGGTTTGTAATATCGACGTTCAGTTTGTAACGTACGGTTCAGTTTGGTAACAGTAGCAGTTTGTGCGGAAGGTTCGGTTTGTAATAAGTACGCAGTTTGTAACAGTACGGTTCGTTTGTTGGCACGGTTCAGTTTGTAACAGTACGGTTCAGTTTGTAACGGTACGGTTCAGTTTGTAATAGTACGATACAGTTTGTAACAGTACGGTTCGGTTTGTAACAGTACGGTTCGGTTTGTAACCGTATGGTTCAGTTGGTAACAGTGCGGTTCAGTTGGTAACAGTAGGGTTCGGTTTGGTTCTCTCTCTCTCTGTCTCTCAGAGACAGAGGACAGTATTCTCTGTCTGTCTCTCAGAGACGGAGGACAGTATTCGGGGGAATTGAAACACATCGATCTGTTCGCCCTCAGTCCACAAACCTAACGTGCTGACTGTGCACAAAATAACAGCAAACAAATAAAAAGTCAACTCTCAGCTTTTCTGTCTCTGTCCTCACAGATCTGTGTTATCACTGCAGGTCAGTGTGTGGTCAGTGTGGTCACTCCTCCTCTTCTACACCTGCTCACATCCGTCTCTGCCAGCATCAGTGTCTCTGAGGACACGCCTCTCTGTGTTTGCTCCTCCTCTTCAATATCCAATTTTCCACTTCCACACCTTGTCTCTCCTGTCTGTAATTAACACCCACTCATCCATCCGTCTTCCATCTCTCATCGTCTCGTCTTTTGCTCCTCGCTGCGTCTCCTCTGCACAAATACAGTCCACGTCCCTGTGTCTCTGTCCTGCTGCTGTTTGAAGGCTCAGTCTCAGAGGATTAGCCTCAGACTTGATCAGGGTCTGTGCTGCTGACACACACACACGCACTTTCATTTCACATGACAATATGTAGGAGTTTTCCCTGACGATGTGATGATTATATGAGCTTTATTCTTAACACGGGCCCTTTCTCCATACTTGTCTGTACTTGTGAAACGTCATCAGCCTCAGTCCAAGTTCTGTTCCAATTCTCTACGTGAGCAGCGAGTCCGGTTCTCATACCCAGACGTGTTCTCGCTCCACCCGTTTTACCAAGTATGCATCGGGTGGTGACTTGAGCGTACTTAGGAAAGCCATATATCCCAGAATGCATTTTGGCGGAACTTAGTAGCAGATAATACAAATACAAACCTGAAATAAATATTTTTCTCTCTCCCGGAACAAAGTTTTAACATCATTTGAGGCGAGAAATTCATTTAGTCATTTAGAATTCAAACATGTGGTTTGTGTATGAAGATATGACGTATTTATAGTTTGGCAGCGACGTTGTCAGAGGTGATCAGCTCCGCCTCTGCGGACGCGCGACGCTCACAGCGCCCGGCACAGAGCAGCGTTACCTCGGCCTGTCCTGATGAAATGATCCACTGGCTCAGACGTCGCTGTCATTAGATGCTTGGTGCGATCGATAGATTTGTTGTTGACGTGTTATTTTGTTTTTAATGTAAATGTTTTGACCTGACAGTTCAAAATGTTGTATATTATTAATGTTTTACTTACTTTAACTTTGAATATTAGATTTATATTAAAGTCACACGGTCATTGTATCTGTATTTAAATATATATATACATATTTATATATATATATCTCTACATACATAAAAATATACATGTATACTGCTCTATACTGCTGTAATATATCTATTTTCCACATGGTACTGTATATTTTAATAAAAATAAATTATTAAATTAAGTTAAATATTTAAAATGTGAAAATAATAACAATATAAACACATTTATTAAAAGTATTTCATATGTTCATATTTATCAACACTGTAGGTGGCGGTAATGAGACTTAAGCACTTGGCGCCACCCACTATTCAAACAGTAGAACAAGGAAGTGCGCTGCTGTTCCAATTGAAGAAATCATACTTGTGTAATCTGTACTTGGCGAGTATGTACCCCAGTCGTACTTCCCAAGTATGCAAGTACATACTTGCATACTTGAGAGGTTTGATTGTTGATACTTAGGTAAAAGTCCATGGACGAAGACGAAGTTGTCCTCCCATCTTAAGCCGTGTCAGCACATTCAGTCCTTGAATTTGAGGGAATTGGTCCTGGAAAAGTCCTTGAATTTAGGAACCCTGGTTGAATCACTTCCTATGTGCAGTGCTGTTGTTGATAATTAGCAGCTATAGACGGCAGCTTTAAGAGAGCGTGATGCCACAGAGCCGCGGCGATGTCGCCTGTGTTTGCTTAATCATCAGAGTCACAGTGGGAGCTGCGGCTCATTACTCCACAGGGGGGCGCTGACATTTCTGAGTGGAATTAATCACATGTCAAACGTCGCTGATGTCCTCGGCAGGATGTGAGTCCTCGGAGGCGTGCGAACTAAAAACAACTAGTTAGTACTTTTACCATTTACAACACACACACACACACACACACGTCGGCTCTGCTTCCAAGAATACACTGACCTTGTTTCTCCTTATGAATCAGAACTGTGTGTGTGTGAGATGTGTGTCCAGGTATTACTAATGTTGTGGGGACCTAAACCTGTTTACACAGTCACATTATGGGGACTTGTCTTCCTTGACAAAAATCAAGTCCCCATAACGTAAATTACTACATTTTAAGGTGAAGATATGTTTTAGGAAAGTAGTAATTGTGGTTAAGGTTAGAGTAAGTCTCCAGGAAATGAATGTAAGTCAATGCAATGTCCCCTCAAGTCGTGAATGTCGAACGTGTGTGTGTGTGTGTTAATCAGTGTGAGGTGCAGACTCTGCTCCGTCTGAGTTCATCAGCATCAGGAGACAGAAAGTGATCTTAATTGAATGTTCTGCTCATTGTCATGCAGCAGCAGCAGTAACAGCAGCAGCAGCAGTAACAGCAGCAGCAGCAGTTACAGCAGCAGTAACAGCAGCAGCAGCAGTAACAGCAGCAGTATCAACAGCAGCAGTTACAGCAGCAGTAATAGCAGTCAAGGACTTTCCAGGACCAATTCAAGGACTAGAATGTGCCGACACAGTTTAAGACGGGAAGACAGCTTATATAAGTGTGAATGAGATATTAAACATTTTTAATTTAAACACGGATGAAGGGATGACTGTACAAGAAGGAGGAGGAGCCAAGTCAGGAGGAAAGAAAGAGTGTGTGTGTGTGTGTGTGTGTGTGTGTGTGTGTTCGGCAGTCAGAGCTTAACCAGCGTACTCGTCCTTTACGCCTCATCAATCGTTTTTCAGGGAAAAATCGTTGTAAAAACTGTTGATCTGAAAAAGACAAAAACACTTTTGTCCTCCATCTGAAGAGAAAAAAAATCACTTTCTAATAAAAACACAAGAAGTTTGACAGTGTAACAAGATATTGTCTTGTTACTATTATTACTATTATTATTAATAATAGTAAAAATATTAATAACATGTTATATTTATGATGAAATACTTTTTAAAAATCATTCTGGACATTGATGAGGTCACTGTGTCCCTTCTTCAGTTCAGTCCCTTTAAGTCTGGACCAGTGATTGTCTTCTTCTCACATGTGATAGCCGAGAAGCATCAGGGCCTTCAAGTTCCTCACAGAGGAGCGTCCTGCTCACAGAGGAATGTCCTCGCTGGTGTCCTCTCTTGTCCTCCCTGCTGCAGTGAGTCCCTGTGTCTCAGCTCGTCCTGTTATCTTCAGTCTGTCATGTGGGTTAAATGCTCCACAGTCCACTGGTCATCAGTGTTTATGTCCACATCAGCTGTCTCACAGTCTGACAGTGATGCACATTAAATTAAAGTCTCCTGCTTCTGGTTTCTGCAAAATACCCCGGGCTTGTTTATCAGTCTGCCAACTTCTCTGCGTCTCTGCGTCTCTGTGTCTGTGTGTGTCTGTCTGCGTCTCTCTGTGTCTCTCTCTGTCTCTCTCTGTCTCTGTGTCTCTCTCTGTCTCTTGAAGACAAAATGGCGTCCAAGCAGAAAGTGGACGAACCTTGTCTAGCTTGTCAGTGTGAATCCAGTGAATGAGCGTCTGCTGTGGTGAACACAGTCATGTGACTCAGGCTAAAGATCAGAAGACGTCTCCGTCTCACTCGTGTTCTCACCACAGAACACAATTGTTTTAGGTCAATGCTGAAAATAATCAAATCTCTGACAGAAGAAAACATCGTTTTAAAGAGAGACGTATAAACGGTGTGAGGACATTGAAAATAAAATAAAAATAAACTGTCAACATGAGCGACAGCCGTTGAAGACGGAGCTGACGCATGATCACACTCAGCAAAACACTGTGTGGAAAAAAGACACAAAACAAAAGGTCATATGAGAACATTTTTAAAGTTCCAGTTTCCTCAAATCTCAGGAATAATTTTGGAAGAAAACAAACGAGGAGGAGACTAAAAATAAGATCAATGAGATCATGAGAAGCTGGAGATGATGCTGTGTGTGTGTGTGTGTGTGTGTGTGTCCTCACTTTAATAAAAATGTCCTCACTTTCAGCTCCTGTGTCCCTGCGAGCTAAAATCACTGCTTTTCTCTATGGACTTTGGTGTTGGAGAGTGAGTGGTTTATAAACTTCAGTTTCCTGTGTGAAAAGTCTGTCTAGCAGTGAGATAAAGACGGGAACACGTTCTTAAAGATTGACCCAGGACCTGGTCTCAGTGATGAAGCAGCAGTTCTGCTACAGTTCACCTCCTCACTTGTTAATTACACTCACGGTGATAATTGGACGTCTGAGTTCTGCTCTGAGACACCGTCTCCTCCACTGTCCCACTTTAAAACGACCAGACACACTACTGGAGATGAACTCATTCTGTCCTCACCACTCGTCTCCTCACGCCTCGTCTCACACGGCCCCTCCCCCTTTTTTGTTTTTGTGTGGTTTAGTCTTTTATTTTGAAGGCCTGTGATGATTGACAGCCAGCCCACACCGGCCGCCCTCGGGAACAAACACCATAACGAGCCAATTAACTCATTAGGCGCTCGTTTGGAGGCTTAACGAGGAACACGGACGCTCGTTTGTGTCAATAAACGAGTTTTTTGGACAGATTCAGTGTGTGTGTGTGTGTGCAGAGGTCAGTCAATGAAAAATAACTAAATGTAACACACGCCTCCTCCTCAGATGGTCTATAGGTTGTGCTTTAGAGGTTCTTCATTGAACATATATTCTTACATTTAAACACAGTGATGGGGAAGAAGCTCGCTGTTCTAATACTTTAAATGTGTTAAATGTGAATATTTCCTGATTTTTTTTGCTCCATAAAAACAAAGAAATCATTCAAACGAAAAAAAATTTATGTCCGTGGACAAAAACAAAGATATTTGAGAATGTTCTACACACGACTTTAGTCATTTTTGTGTAAATAAAATTAAATAAATAAGAGTAGAAATGACAGTGGAGCTGTCTCGGGCCGCATTCCATACTGTAAGCAAACATTAGTGGAATTTTTCTGTCATCCAGGATCAATGTGTGTGTGTGTGTGTGTGCATGCGTGAGAAACAAGAAAATACTCATATTCAAGAAGCTGAAAAATCAAAGACACTTGATTTAATTGTTAAAAATGCTGCTGCTGCTGCTGCTGCTGCTTCTGTCCCTCATGACCTCTGCTGCCACAGCTCTGATGAGGCCATGAGCCCGTGTGCGTGTGTGTGTGTGTGTGTGTGTGCACCTCCCTATGGTTCACTGAACCTCATTGAGTTAAAGCCCAAAGATGATGAAGAGCAGATGTAGAGGGAGGTGTGGTCTGTGAAGTCGACAATTCTCTTAGAACGGACACTTATTTTACTATTTTGTGTTTTGTGTGTTTTAAATACCAGCTCTATCCGAATTTCCCTCACTAAAGATCCCATGGAATAGTTCATAGTTCAATTATAAAGTACTCTATGTTTTCCCTGTTAGCGGCTGGCTAATGTTATCATGCATCTTATATATCTATATTCCAGCTCATTCCTCGAAGGAGTCAGAAGTAAAGGATGAAAAGTGGATCAGTGACACGGTGGACGCGTTTAGAAAAACGTGCTGCTGCTCTGCTCCATGTTTTCATGTGGGGGGAAATTTCATCTCCAAGGAAACGAGCTGATGAGATTGTGGGATCAATAGAATGTTGGGGGGGGGTTGTACTGGGCTGAAGAGGTGAGGAAGACTCTGGATCTGCCTGAATGAGAATGGGAGGAGCTAACCAAGGCTCCGGAACCTTCATCTGATGGTCTAATACATCTGTCAGCAGGCGTGCGCGTGTGTGTGTGTGTGTGTGTGTGTGTGTGTGATTTAAGGTCTTTGAAAACCAGAAGTAAATTGACTAGATTGAATTCGAGCAGCAGCACTAACAACAGCAGCAGCAGCAGCAGCGCTGTGATTGGCTAAGGCCGCGGCGTGTAATGGAGTCGCCACGCATGAGGCAAATGTACGTGATGTCACCAATCAAACGTCTCATTTACATTAATGATGGAACAGTAATGGGCGGGAAATTGAATCAGTAACACACTATGACATGCCCATGACCACACACACACACACACACACACAGAATACAAAATAGAGAGACGGACAGTTAAAATAAATTCAAAGACTTGTTTCTAAACACGTTAAAACTATTTATTATGAATTACTTGAATGGGACGATGTGGACAATTTTAAATAATTGTGATTTATGACCTGATTTCCATAATTAATAATAAATAATAAAGAGACAAAAGATAATTTACTGCTGCTAATCTTACAAAAATATTACCATAAATATTTCAAATGTAATGTTTAAAATATAGTTGCAAAAACAAATACTATGTTATTAAAAACATCTCACTAATGTTATTATAAATATTTACATTTAATTGTAAAACATTTATGTTGCATGAAGACGCCGCTTCTACAAATGTTAGCTCACTTGGCGTTAGCTTCATTTTGTTAGCTGTTTTGAATATGATGATACTTTGGACTTCAGTGGCCACGCCCCTAGTGTTTCACAGCCGAGGATACTGATAAATATTTCACAATTTTTAGGAAGCTAATTTAATAAAAGTAGTGATTTTTAGGATCATTCATCTGGTAAGACGACAAACTTTGCTATGCTAACTTTAAAAAAAAAATCCCTTTTAGCAACTCATGTTCCTCCGTGGTTGTTTCATATGTGTTCGTATAGTTTGTACGTGTTCCTTCATGTTCGTACATGTTCAGTTTGTATGCGTTCGTACGCATTCGTATGTGTTCTTATAGCTCGTAGGCATTCGTACGTGCTTGCATGTGTTTCGCACATGTTTCGTATATGCGTTTTTACGTGTTTCGCACGTTTGTACGTGTTTCGCACATGTTTCGTATATGCGTTTGTACGTGTTTCGCACGTTTGTACGTGTTTCGCATATGTTCGTACATGCTTTGTTCATGTTCATACTTGTTTCGCACTTGTTCGCACATGTTTGTACATGTTCGTGTGTACATGTTCGTTCTTGGTGAATTAGTAAAACGGATGCTAACAACACGCGAGGTTTTTTTTAATGTGTTGAAATTAAAGACAAAGTACACTTTGTCACGGTTCCTGTTAGCTAATAGGTTGTCGTTCTGAATGTGATACGGAAAAAATATATCGGGTTATATTGAGATACTTGAACAAGGTTATACATTGTGATTTTTCACTTCCAAATTAGGTATAGAGACAAATAGCCAAAAGCCTGCTGCCACCTAGTGGTCGGAGGAACTGTTACGCCGAAACCAGTGTGAGAAAAACCACCGTCAAGAATATTTTAAATATGGATGCAGCGCTTCAAAGAATCACTTCAGTATTGTGCTAGGAAATATTGTGATAGTATACTTTATTTTTTTATGAGAGAAGTTTCCTGCTCGTCCTGAAAAACACAGCTCAGGCTGGAGAAACGTCTGAAGTAGCAAAGAAAGAAGCTGAGCATCGGGAAAACAACAACAGCACAAGTATCTCCGGCACAAGAGCCTGATTACACACTCATTCATGAGGTCTCTCAGAGACAAACACACACTCACACACTTGAATACAAAACACTCATCCAAGTAGAGCAATGCGGCAGAGATTCCACCCCTCCCCGTCTATACAAGGCTGTTTCTATGGCAACAAGCTCCAGTTTCTGGCACTGGAAACTTGTCGAAGTATGAGAGGCCTCCAGAGGGTGGACAACACGAGGGTTGTTGAAGGTCTGGGTTGGTGGTCGTGGGGGTGGGGGGTGGGGGTGTCAAGGGTCAAGAGGTCAACAGCAGGGTGTCGACATATTCCATGAGATGAGATTCCTGCCTGTTGAACATACAGTGACCATTCATTCTTCTTTCTGTCACGCCTCTGATTCTGTCTCTCCTGCATTGACTTTAAACTGTTTCTTTAAAGAGCGGGTTCTTAAGAACAGGAACATGAAGTTTCTAAACCACTCACTCTCCCACACCAAAGTTCACAGAAATGTTAGCTCACAGGGACACAGGAGCTGCTGGACAAAGGAATTCAAACAGAATTTTACTAAATAACACATTTTGAAGGCAGCAGTGGCTCAACAACCCGTGTGAGGGAACAAAACAAGCGACTGCTCGTCTGGAGCTAATGCTAGAAGTATCTGACAGCCAAGAAACAAACAACAACAGTGTTTGGTTTGTGAATTCTCACATAGTAATTTGCACATGTTCGCACAAGTTTGTATGTATGTGTTTACACGTGTTTCGCACATGTACGCACACGTTTGTACCTGTTTCGTTCATGTTTGTACGTGTTTGCGCGCGTTTCGCACATGTACGCACACGTTCGTACCTGTTTCGTTCATGTTCATACGTGTTTGCGTGTGTTTTGCACATGTACATACACGTTCACACCTGTTTCGTTCATGTTTGTATGTGTTTGCACGTGTTTTGCACATGTCCATACATGTTCGTACCTGTTTCGTTCATGTTCGTACGTGTTTGCGCGCGCTTCGCACATGTACGTACACGTTCGTACCTGTTTCGTTCATGTTCGTACGTGTTTGGACGTGGTTGTGTTTACCCACAATTCCCTCCGTTGTAGTCTGCTTCCTGCATTTGGTTCACTTGAAGTGAACTGCGACTTACGTTTTAGGCGGACCAGAGTTTGCTTCTTTGGCGCACACATCAGAATTTGGTTGCGTGTTCACACCTCCACAAATGAACCGGACCTTCTGAGCAAACAAACTAGGATTTGATTAAGAAGAGCTGGTGTGAATGAATACACTCGTAATCTCTTCACCTAGTCCTTGGTCTGACCTGAGGTCTTCTCCCAGTTGGACGTAGTTGAAATCCTTACCAGCTGCCTCAACCACCTCAACTCCTCTCCACGCAAAGGGGCGGCGGCTCTACTCCCAGTACCTCCCGGGTGGCTGAGCTTCACACACTCTCTCTAAGGGAGGCCCCATAGACCCTTCTTGACAAAACCCATTTAGGGTACTTCGGGTGCCCTCCATCGTTCATGACCAGTAGATGGAGAGCTTTGCCTTTTGGCTCAGCTCCCATTTCGTCACAACTTTGTGGCAGAGCAAACCGCTCATGTAGCTCAAATTCTTCGGCCAGTCTCACGCGTCATTGTTCCCTCACTCGTCAACTCGATACTTAAACTCCTTCACTCAGGGTAAAGACTCATTCCCCACCAGGAGTGGTCAATCCATGTGTTTGGCCTCTTATTTAGAGGTCTTCATATTATTTGGGGTCGCAAATTCATTTTTGTGTTTTGGTCTGTTGCTCCGGGATCGTCTACCTCCAGGATGGAAGTAGATGATTAGCTGTGGCGCCCCCTAAAGGTAGAGATTAGAAGAAGGAGAAGTAGTTAAATCTGGATCACATCACCTTTAAAACTTATACACTTAGTAGGAACTTACACTACAAACTTACAATTTTCGTCTTCTTCATCGTCTCCGTCTTCTTCTCTGGAGACATTTATCTCGTCCTCTCTCCGCTTGTCGTACCCTTCCATCCCGTCTTTCAGGCAAAACTTCAAAATAAGATGATTGACGTATCTGACGGGAATCCCAACAGCACATGTGACTTTTAAATGCAAATGTTTTTCCCTCCATTAAAGCATCACACACACACACACACACACAGTCAAGTTGATGATATTTATGAAGGTTGAGGTCAAACTTTGTTGGTGTAACAAAGACAGACATGTTTATGTGGACACTGTGAGACGAGTTAAAGACAAAGTCAAAGCTGTCAGTCTTTATCGTACAGTATGGACTTTCACGAGGGACGAACTGTCCCGTCTTTTCTGCTTAAATAATGTCTTAAATAAGTGTGTTTCTATGCAGCTTTCATGGGAAATATTGGACGTGTCTCTGCTGTCTCCTCTGTTTCTACTGTCTCTGCTGTTTCCTCTGTCTCTACTGTCTCTACTGTCTCTACTGTCTTCTCTGTGTGTCTCCGCTGTCTCCTCTGTCTCTGCTGTGTCCGCTGTCTCCTCTGTCTCCACTGTCACCACTGCCTCTGCTGTCTCTACTGTCTCTGCTGTCTCCTCTGTCTTTGCTGTCTCTACTGTCTCCTTTGTCTCCACTGTCTCAACTGTCTCTGCTGTCTCTGTTGGCTGATTGCAAAGAGACGTCTTGTTTGTCCTCTGTGGACCAGATCTGTGAGTGAGTTGCAGGAATCAGGCAGTTTATTTTGAAGGTCTGAAGACGCCTCTGTAAATGACTTTTTATTGTTTTTCCTCCACTGCATTTGGCTCCTCGTCCTCCCATGAGTCATTGCTTCTCTCCCCCTCTCTCTCCCCCCCCTCTCGTTTACCTTTGTTGTCCTTTGATCAGCTCAGTTCTTGTGACCGTTGGTTTGTTGTCCTGCCTTCAGACTTTCCACAGCAATGAACAAATCTGATGATCTTCTCTCTCTGTCACACACGCACACACACACACACACACACACACACACGCGCGCACACTTTCCTGACCAGTTTTTCATCAGTTTTAATAACCTGCTGCTCACTCTGGACTGTCTTCTCCTCCACCTTCAGTCCTTAGGTCTGTAGTTTGCTTAGTTCATCTGCTAATGCGTGCTGGGAGCCTCGGGGTCAGAGGTCAGAGGTTAACATTTCTCAGTTCCTCCAGTTTTAAAGTCTGGAGGAGAGGCGTGGGCTCAGAGGTCAGAGTTGTTTAGCTGTGAGCAGAGCTGGAGGACAGATGACAGACTTCACGCTGACACCAGTTAGAGACAGAGGACGTCCTCTGACAGCTCCTGGTCCACGTTAATGGAGACGCAGCCTCCAGTTAAAGGAGACAGACTCTCATTTGTTCCACTGGTCTGGGGTGTTTTTCATCTCTGACCCTCCAACGCCGCAGCCCACGTCCTCCTCCTGACCTTTCACCTCAATTTGCTGCTTCACATCCACAAAGTTCTGGAGTCCAGTGAGTCGGTTTCTCCTCCTCAGTTTGTGACCAAATTATTTACCAGTTGTTTCCCTGATTTCTTTCTTTTCTTTATCGATTCCCATCTGCCTCGCTGAGGTCAGAGCGGGAAAACAAAAGAGGAAACAGACGAGGAGGAGGAGGAGGAGAAATGTGGATCGATATTTGTTTGACCTCCCATCAGAGGTTTGGTTCAGACGAAACCTGAACTAAACAAACACAGCACAAAATCATTTCAGGGTTTTATTGTTGCCTCCACTGAGGAGCTTCTGTTTTCATTGCTCTGTGAGTTAGTTCTTCTTCTTCTTCTTCCTGTCGACACAATGTTGCCAAATACTTTTCACGGTGAGATGGCTGAAGACGGCTTTAAATGTATAGATCGATAGATCAGTGGTCACTCGGCAACATCTTCACGGATCAGGAAGATCTTTGTGTGATGGGTAGACCATCACCCAAGTATCCTCCTACTAAATTTAGGTTAGAATCCGCCCACTTATGACATCACAAAAATGATTACATGTTCAACGAGAAATCCCTTTTATCAATGGGAAAAACTGTAAAATGATTCAATAATATCTCTGTCAAATCTCATCAGATTTGAACATAATTTGGTATCTGCATGCAGGATCGGACACTTTACCATCAGACCAAATTTAATCCAGATCCTATCCAGATTACAGATTTGGCATCAATGTAAATGAAACATGGTTTAGTCCCATTGAATGTTCAGATGTGTATTTCTCAGCGATATCTTCAGGTAGGTGATCACCCAAGTATCCTCCTGTTAAATTTAAAATCTGCTTTAAATCTGCCCACTCATGATGTCACAAAATATAATGACATTTTCAAGAAATCCCCAATATACAGTTGAGGCCAAAATTATTAGCCCCCCTTGTGAAATTAGACAAAACTCTTTATTTCTCTCTGGAAATGACCATTAACAACAACTGCTTGTATTGCATTTGTTTCCAAAATAGCAAAGACACAATGTCCACCAGGTTTGATGAGAATATTTTATCGATACACTGAATTGAAATAAGAAAGGGAAAAATTAGACGTCCAAAATTATTAGCCCCCTGGCCATTAATAGTCAATAGTGTACCCTTTCTGAGCCACAACTGACAACAACCTCTTAAAGTAGTTCTTCACTAGGTTGGCACAGGTCCTCTGAGGGATTTTGGCCCATTCTTCCATTGCAAATTGTTCCAGCTGGTCCAAATTGCGTGGTTTCCGAGCATGGACATTCACCTTGAGCACCCGCCACATATTCTCAATAGGATTGAGGTCTGGGCTCTGTGCAGGCCACTCCAGGACCTTGGTTTTGGTATCCTTAATGAACTGTCGAACATATTTTGATGTGTGCTTTGGGTCATTGTCTTGTTGGAAGACCCATTGACGACCTATGGATAGACTATGAGCAGATTTCTGCATATTATTCCTCAAAACTTCAACATCCTTTTCTTTTTTCATGATGCCATGCACCCGAACAAGGCTCCCTGTGCCCAAGGCTGCAAAACAGCCCGACAGCATGATGCTCCCACCACCATGGGAACTGTGTTCTTTGGGTTGAAGGTCTCTCCCTTTCTTCGCCAAACTTACACCACATCCATGTGCCCAAAAGTTCCAGTTTAGTCTCATCAGACCAAAGCACAGACTTCCAAAACTCATCTTTACCTTTCAAATGTTCACGGGCAAACTTCAGTCTTGCTGTGATGTGCCGCTCTTTGAGTAAAGGGGTTCTTCTCGGATGATGGCCGTGAAGCCCATCACGATGAAGAGCCCTCACAACTGTGTTCCTTGAAACATCAACTCCAGAAGAGGCCAGGTCAGCAACAATCATCTTGGCAGATGTCCTGGGGTTCTTGCTGACATCTCTGATGATTTTCCAGAGTTTTTCTCTCCAGAGTTCTTGAAATATTGCGCTTATGACCACGCCCAGGTTTGTTTCTTACTGAATTTGTCTCCTTGTAATTGGCAATGATGCAACGTACAGCGGTTCTAGACACTATGAAACGCTTGGAAATGGCAGTAAAACCTTCCCCCTTCTCCTGAGCCTCCACTATCTTCTTTCTGAAATCAAAACTGATTTCCTTTGTCTTTGGCATGATGAGTAAAAGTAATCCCTCTCAATGTGCACATGTGCCCTGTTC